>NC_045788.1:47687363-47987363 GCF_009873245.2 Balaenoptera musculus
AGTCTGTACTGTTTTCACCAAAATTATGTGAGAGCTTGTTTTAGCAACCACAAAACAAAAGTGAAACGTGGCCCCGATACGAAGTATTATTTTCAGGGCCTGTAAAAGTTGAGACTTCCTTTAGACAAAGTGAAAGCACAGGATACTCATACAATTGCAGTCAAAATACCACAGAAGCTACACGCCGCAGCAGGATGCCTGTCGGATAGACAATTAAAGTGGCCTGGGAATGACATATCCCCTCTTGCCAACATAATTAAGGTGTATTATTTGTCAGGGAGGTCAACGGTGAACAAATGTCCTAGCAAACTGGGAATGAAAGACAGGGAAGGAGCAGATAATGAAATTCAGGGATGACAAATGGCTCAGAGCCTGACACTGTGGCATCTGACAAAGAGAGACATCCAATGACTCTGAAACTTTTCCTCGTGCTCTGGAAGGCACTTGGATTGTGGGGGTTTTTTTCTAAAAAGGATCTTGTGTGTATCATTAATGTCATTCAGTTTCCTTATAGAAGAGGAATACTATTGACTACTACAGAAGGATGATGCAACCCAGGCAGAATTCAATACGCAGTACAGTTTTTACAATGTGTACTCACTCCAGCTCCTTTTTGTAAATATTTTGTCCTATCTATCCTTGTTTCACAGCCACCTACAGTAGCTGGTCTGTCTACACTTTTTCCATTATTTGTTAATGGCTATTACGCAGATGAAATGTTTCAGAGTGATCAAATAGTTGAATCTCACCTATAAGCAGGCTGTTGACCTCAGCCAAGCACTCCCTACAACTCAAGGTATGACCGCTTCCAAGCAAAGCCACGATGGAGCCGTGTCCAGACAAAAAGTCTCACAAATTTCCAGCCTTCAAGTTGTTCCCAAATTCCAAAGGCTTAACGACCCACAGAATAGTACCCGATGACGGCTACTTCCCTATGGTTGGTTGTGTTTATTGGGTTAGGATATTCGATAGACTTGAATCTTGTGGTATAAGATACTGTACAAGAGAAGGGATGCCAGCTCCTGAGCTGAGCCAGCTTCCTGTTTTGAACAGATACTTACTCAGACCTTACTCTGTACAAACCGTACATGTTGCCTCAGGCCCATGGTACCACACTGGGCCATTTTACAAGCTAGAGATCACAAACTAACCACACGTAGGCAACAGTCAGTGATGCTGAGCACAGTATTTCTGCATCTAGCATCATTCATTCAATGAATATTTGTTGATCACCAATCACATGCGAGGCGCTGAGCTGGATGTGGGGGACAGAGTGATGACCAAGACAAACATAGTCCCTGTCTTCACTGATGCTTTAGCCAGAAAGAAAGGCAGACAGGAGCCAATATCTACCAGATAATTAATTAATCATAATTGTGATAAGTAGGAGGAAAGATGTTGAGAAAGCTTTAAACCAACATATCTAACCGAGGCTGGGGTCTCAGGCAGGAAGCGACAATGTAAGATGTAAATAGGAATTAGGTAGGAATTAGCCAAACACATACGGGGTGTGTGTGTGTGTGTGTGTGTGTGTGTGTGTGTGTATAAAAAACAGAGATGGAGGAGACATGAGAGGAAAGGAGGAGTCTAGTATTTCAAGCAGAGGTAAGAAGACCTTGAGGAGGAAAGGAGTTTGGGGTGTTGAAGCCAGTACGTTTGGAGTGTAGCCAATGGGGTAGAGAGTGACAAGGCCCAGACCCTGCTAAAGACGGTGGCCTTCACATACCTCTGCAATTAGAGAAAGCACTGCGAGTAAAGCAAAGCAGACACAGACTAATATGTCTGAGCAGCAAGGATACGATGATGAATTAAAGGTCTCATTTTCAGATTTCCTCTTCCCTCAAAAAAAAAAAAAATGCTGCCTGATTCTAGGGAACAAATTTAGAAGGCAGGCACATATGATAATACAACCACTAAAAATCATAGCATCCTAAATTTCTTCTTCTCAATTTTCATGGCCTTTTTCTTACAGGGACTTCAAAAGCTCTTCTCATGGCAGATGGCAACTAACATAAATGAGCACACCATTAAGTGTGTGCCAGGCAGTGAGCTAGGCACTTTTTAAACACATTTTTTTATTTTAATCCCCACAAAATTTTCAGATAAATTCCCCATTTTTCAACTGAGAAAACAGAAAGTAGGTAAATTGTGCAATATCAGAGAACTACCAAGAGGCTTGAATCTTGGTCCATCTGTCTCCAAAGTCTACACAGCTTCCACAGTAAAGACAAAGGCCTTTTTCCACATTGATCCACCCACCAGTCAAACTGGAGTCATCACTTTACACTCTTGGTATGAAAAAATACGGTGATGGTTTTATGGAGGTTGCCAAAGACTAACATATTGAAATGTGAAGAATTCAAATCTAGTTATGTTTTTTTCAGGCAAGCAAACACCGTCCTCTCCTTTCATTTTAACTGAAAGGGTTTCTTTGTCATATATACTGTTTCATGAATATCTTCCCCTATCCTGACCTCCACCCCAAACTATTGAGCTTCACCCTCTAGCTTGCCTTCGACATGACAATTTGGATTCTTTAAGGACTACTAGAGTGCATCTCAGTGGGAGGGAAGATCCTTTATCTTCAGGAGGATGGTTCTAAGGTGTGTACCGATCTGACCCCTTCCAGGCTCTCTCTTCACTGCTGTGCCTCTTTCTTACCTGCTCTCAGCCCACTGTTCACGCCCTCCTCCTTCACCACTGCTTCTCCCGTCCTCCTCCAGCCCCTTCCCGCTTTCTTTCCTTCTCATCTTTTTAGTCACTTTGTCCACACCTCTCAGGTTTATATAAATAAACTGGCCTTCCATAGACATCACCGGCTGTTTTCCTTCCACCAGTTAACAGTATAGGGCCCTTCAGTGTTTCTCTGTTGTGCTTGTCGAGGCTGGTTGGTGCTAGGGATTCTGTGCACCACAGAGGTGGATGATTCTTGTTCCTCAAAAAGGAGAGGAAGGAAGATGAGCTCTTTCTGAGACACGTGCAGGAAGCCTGTACTTTCCAGGAGGCTGATCTGTGGAAGATGAAGGGGTGTATTTGTGTGCATGTGTTTTTTACTGTTATGCCTGCAAAATGTCAAGGACAAGTAACTAGAAGGACTGCATCTTCTGGGTATTTAAGAATTCATGTGACTGGGATGGGGGTGGGGGACAGGGAGAGATATTGTTTGTTATTTGGTGGTTTTCATTGTTTTGCTTTTTGCTTTGTTTTTGTTTTGCTTTTGCTACCCTCATTAACAACACATAGAACAACTTCTTAAAAGGTTTTTCTGTACTTCACAAGTTAACCCCCTCAAAAAAAATACACATTTCTATTATAACCAGGAAAAGCAATAAAATTTTATGAAAATAAGTAAATCCTACCCCCCCCCAAAAAAAACCATTACTTTAGGATGGCAGAAAATATCAGTTAAAAAAAATGTTGAAAACTTAAAGCTGAGCACAAATTTACTAACGTGTTGGTAGTTCGTGGTTATTAGCAAATTTATGACTTTCTGCTATACATCAAGACATGTTATGTTGGGTGTTATAAACAATTCTGAAACAGTGTCAAGACTGGCCATTAAAAAAAATTTTTTTAACCCTGAAAATTGTTCACAATGTCTGGAATATAATTTGTCTCTTCCAAAAATTTGATGATAAATATGTTAAATTATCCCAATGGCAAATTAATTTATATATAACATTACATAATTTATATACTATATAATATATATTATATTATGTAATTAATTTGTATATAATATCATATATATCATCAATATCTTTCACTGTTTTTTTGGACATTTCCCTAAGTAAGGCAATCTCTGATCTCTACCGAATTGTTGCAATGAAGGCGGCAATGTGACATGTAAGCTTTTTATCTAAATTTATATAGCGAAGGCAGGTTTCATTCTTAACTAAGTAAAAGTCAATCACTCTAATACCACATCTTAAAGATCTACCTCAACTGTGATTCCTGTGAAGTATTAATTGTTTTTGTTTGTTTGTTCTTTTTGTTACGTTTTTGGGGTCGGGGGGAAGGAGAAAAAATTTTTTTAAATTTCTTAACCATTTTAGGGGGAGAAGAAATTTTAAGCACAATTCTTGAGATCACATTCTGAATAGGGAATTTATTGACTAAAGAGAATACGCTCTCTCACTGGAAATTCAACCTTAATACTTCACACATACATGTCAAGTGCTTCATTACATTTTCAGTCATTGTAAAGCAGAAGTTTCTCTTACCTCCACCACTATTTTATTCCAAAAGAGAAGAAAAGAAAAACCCTAAGAATCAAAAGTCCAAATCTCACAGCCTTGGCTTCTCCCATTGGTAAGGGCTGCCTACAAAGGAAGCTCTCATGAAGAAACTAAGATGCACTGGGGAGTTTTAATCACCAGTGTCATTCACCACCGGGAGGAGAATTGTAGAACTCTCTCATAGAAGAGTTTACCCCATCTGCTAACAAGATGAAGTCATTCATCGAGAACTCAGTACTGGTTGCCTTCTTGGCAGTTCCTATTACTAAAAAAGCATTAGCTGAAATGAAAAGAGGAATTCCCATTAATCTACTCTGAGAAGACTCTTGATTTCTTATTTCTGGAGAAGCACACTGTGATATTTTACATGTTTTAGCCCTTGATATCCAAAACATTTAAATTGATAGGCCTTTTAAATCTATGGCCATGAACAGGGGACTCGCCAATATTTCTAATGGAAGTCTCCAAAAGTATACTACAATACATATATCGACTTCTTGTTTCAGTGAGTATCAAGATTAATTGTCCCTGTAAAAGTAAATAAATATTGACAGAGGTTTCACTTTGGTCCATATTTTCCACTCAGGTCAATAAATCTTTGTATTCACCTCAACTGAAGTCAATATCAAATGATTATTAATTCATGGTATACTCAACTAGCAGCCAAAACTACAACTTAACATATAGAAACATAGTTCCGCAGACCAATTTATATTCAAAATAAATACATGGAGTAAAAAATCACTGAATTGTTTCATACATTTAATGGAAATAAAAGGACAACCTATGGTCACCAGGAACGTGAAAGAATCTGTTGTTATTCTATTCTGTTTGGATTTGTCTAATACACAAAAAGTGATTCCTTTTATCCTACAATTTGACATTCTGCTTCTTTGCTTATAAATCTCATTCCTGCTTCCACTTACTGGTGAGGTTTGCATATAGATAAATATTTATATAATAAAAAATAAAAGGAAGAATAAGAGAAAGGAAGGAGAAAAAGAAAATTTTTAAAGGAAAGGAAAAAGAGAAGAAAGAAAGAGGAAATAGAGCTGAAGGAGGAGGTGAAAGAAGAAATTGGTGAGAAGAATTGAGATATATAATAAAATAAGAAAGGAGAAGAAGGTAATAGAGTAATCATGGAGAAAAAAATTAAAATATCACCACTGATTAGCTGTGTATTTTCATAAATTTCAACAAAAAGAAATTTATTTCTTTCCAATATTCTTCTCCATTTACAAAGATGCTTCTACCCAACTCAAATGTCTTAAACATCATAAATATTCTAGTTTTTCATTCAAGATCTAATATGCAAAAAGCTATTAACTTATATAAATAACTCAAAGAAAATTTAGAGCAAATATTTTTTACACAGTAAATTTAGGACAAGTTCTTTAAAGTTTTCAGGGATTGAGTCACCACAGCTAATTATGGGAAAAATAATTAAATGTCACTAGCAGGCGGATGGTTCATCGGAAATTATGGCACTTTTTATTTCCTGTGAAGGCACACTACCATTTGAAGACAAGCTGCTTGAAAGAAATTGCTCATCAACACTGGAAATTGGCAAGCATATCAAAAGAGTTATTGATCTTTACAGTGTTCGAACCCAAATATATTTGTAGTAAAGCAAGCACCAACTAAGACTGAAAACATAAGCTAGTTGATATTACCCAGGGAGGGCTTTACCCATTAACTGGGCTTTAAGTCCACATTACTGAAGCACTGCATTTCTGATCTTCATTGCTGCTCTTTTAAGTCAAAGCAAGGTTTAAAAATCTGTCTTTGTCTTCAAATTTTGATATTAGCCAAAACTTTCTGATTCGTGTTTATATTAACTAAGTACTTTATATTCAATAAAGTATTTTTAATGTAAATTTACCTTAAACACTCTATATTTTCTAAGAATTATGAGCCATTCATTAGCTGAATTTTACCAACCAAAAAGAAGTGATGGTAACGTAGAGAAGAGGGTTACAATACAATATTTCTAGATGTCTACAACACTTCTTGGAATCACTAGGAGGATTTTGGAGGTGAAAGAAAACTTGGAGATCATCTTAACCAACATCTTCACTTTAATAAGAAGGAAACCGGGACTTCCCTGGTGGCACAATGGTTAAGAATCTGCCTGCCAATACAGGGGACACGGGTTTGAGCCCTGGTCCGGGAAGATCCCACATGCCGTGGAGCAACTCAGCCCATGTGCCACAACTACTGAGCCCACGTGCCACAACTACTGAAGCCTGTGCACCTAGAGCCTGTGCTCCGCAACAAGAGAAGCCACTGCAAGGAGAAGCCCATGCACCGCAAAGAAGAGTAGCCCCTGATTGCCACAACTAGAAAAAGCCAACATGCAGCAACAAAGACCCAATGCAGTCAAAAATAAATTAGTTAATTAATTTAAATAAATAAAAATAAAAAGAGGGAAACCAGAACTTCCCTGACGGTCCAGTGGTTAAGATTCTGCATTTCCAATGCAGGGGGCATGGGTTTGATCCCTGGTTGGGGAAAAAGATCCCACATGCCATGTGGCATGGCCAAAAGATTAAAAAATAATAATAATAAATTTTTTAAATAAATAAAAAGAGGGAAACCAAAGCAAGAAAGAAGATACTCAGCATATTAGTAGTAGAGACAAAATAAGAATCCAGTTCTTCTATTTTACTAAAAAGTCCATGTAAACAGATCCACTTCCTTTGTTTTTCAGAACCTTCCAAAAGGCAATTTGGCAATGAAGTACACAATATTACAAATATACAATTTTTCACTAATATCCCCCTACAGAGATGACTTTGAAATATGTACGATTTTCAACTGAAGCATATGTTCAATTCTTTCTCCAAATGTATATACTGTCCCAGAGGCACAGTTTGATGTGGTTTTAAGTGTGGAAATATGAAGAACTTAGGAATACAAAATGATAAACTCTCCCTTTGTTTTTTAATTATTCTTTAAAAGCAAACAAACCAACCAACAAAAAAAAAAACAAGATGATGTTGAGCTGAAGGTTGAAAGCACTTCTCTAAGATTCCTAATTTGTCTTAAATAATAGCAAAAGTTAACCAAGGAAAGGAGGGCAGTTAATGATGAAGCAGCATGTGCAAAAGCACTGAAACAAGACAGGTCACAATATATTCCAGAAATTATCAGTTCTTCAGCTTAAACATGAAGTGTCAATGAGAGAAAAGTGAGTGCTGAGGTCAGAAATGACAAAGCAGGGGCCAGACCTTTTCAAGGAGTTGGAGTTTGTTCTATAGCTTCCTGGTAAGCCACAGAAAGATCAATATGATCCAAATCTTCTTTAAGAAAGATCATTTGACATCAGTGCTAAGGATATGTGGAAGAAAATGATCCTGGATACATAAAGATCTGTTGAAAAAAATTTGATCAATCAGGAGAGAAAAGAGAACACCTGGATAACTAACAGATTTGGGTTATAAAGAAGAAAAAAGTTATTTCCTGAAATTTAGGCTTGGAGTAGAGGATGAGAAATAGGCTTATGAGGTCATATATGAATTCAGTCTGGAATTCCCAAACTGCAGAAACAAATGCAAAACTGCTCTGAAGCAGCATAATCTAAGTGTAGGCTCTACAAGATCCCTTCCGATAAAGGCTTGTGAAAATGAGCTCATAGCCCCAAATTACAAACCATACAAAGAAATATTCCTTTAGAAGAGAAAATAAGCAGACACAAGGAACTTCAGGATTAGACATAAACCAGTAGATCTATAGAATAATTTGAGACTATAAAATAAATTTATTCATTAAAAATGTAAAATAATCTAAAACCAAAAGAAAGAAACAAGATATTATTTTTTTCATGACAGATTTTTAAAGAAGCAAACAGAATTTCTTGATTTTGAAAATATAGTTACTGTAAGGAAAACATCAATAAATGAACTAAACAGCAGACTGGAAACAAGTGAAGAGAGTAGAATGAAATGCAATGCAATATAGACCTCAGGAAATCCCCCAAAATGAATCATGAGTTGAAGAGAAAAATATGAAACAAAAGCTAAGAGATATCAAGGATATAATAAAATGGTCTAACATAGGACTAGGACTTCTAAAATGGGTTAAAAGATATTGGAAGAGATGATGGCTAAAAATTTTCCAGAATTCATAAAAGACATGAATTGTCAGATTCAAGAATCACTAGAAGACCCAAGTAGAAAAAGTCAAAATAATTCCAGATCTAAACACATTGAAGTAAAACTATGGAGCACCATAAATACAAAACATATAAAGACAAAGAGGAGTTATTAGGGTGAAGTCAAAAAGCAAATTACCACAGAGGAACTACAAAAAACTGACAGCAAAATCCTCAACAACAGCTTTAAAAAATGGAATAATACAGTCAGTGAACTGAGAGGAAATAACTGTTTATCTTGAATTGTATGGTCCAAAAAACTATTATTTAGAAATGAGAGTAAAATATAGACATTTTCAGACAAAGGCAAAGGGAATTTACTACTCACAGAACATTGCTAAAAGAATACTAAAAAATATACTTCAAGAAAACTTATCCTGAACCCCGGAGGAAGGAATAGAACACAAGAAGCAATAGTGAGAAAATAAATTGGCAAATAGCATGTAAATATCTAAATCATCACTAACTGCATCAGTAAAAATGACTCATAAGTACAAGGTGAAGCTAAAATCCTGGGCAGCAATTAGCACGTAAACCGGGCGGCAGAGACAATCCAAGTTAACGTGTTCCACAGTTCTCATACATTTCAGAAAGGGGGTCAATATTATTTAATGTGAGACTTTATTAAATATCCACATTAAATATTTATTAGTGCCTATTAAAAGAACATAGGTAAAACATAGTAGAAGGAAAAAGAAAAAGAAAATTCAACAGGTAGCAAGAAAGAAAGAAAAAAAGAAGTAGAGGGGGAAAAAAGAAACAAACTAAAAGCAGGTCAAATACAAAACAGAAAATAACATTTATCTTATTTAAATCTAAGCAGATCCCTAATCACAATAGGTATAAATGGTCTAGAAGAAAGTGAAAGATAAATTTTATTTAAGTAAAAATTCCAGCTATACGTTGGATTTTACATATGTTCAGGAGAGATACATGCAACAAAAAAAAAAAAAACAAAAACAAACACTCAGAAGCTCTGGAAATAAGTGGATGAAAAAAGACATAACCAAAAAGAAAGCCAAAGTGGCTATAGTAATATGGAACCAAGTAGACGTCAATGAAAAAAAAATAATCCCCTAATTATTACAAAATGACAAAACGAAAACTTTACCCGGAAAATACTGTATTCTGAATTTGTAGATACATAATATCTTAACCTCCAAAACCATGAAGCAAAAATTGATAGAATTACAAGAAATAAATTGACAAGTTCACAATTTAATGACAAATTTCAACACACCTCTCTTAGTAACTAATAAAGAAGACACCAAATTTGTAGGAACACATAAGATTTGAACAGCATAATTAACAAGTTTGATCTAATGAACATATATAGAGTCTGCATCCAAAAATTATTTTTCCAGCTCATATGAAGTATTTATAAAATTTGCCACATTTAACCATGAAAATCACAGCAAAATAAAAAATCAGTAACAAAAATATAGCCAAAGTCATAGGTTTAGAAATTTTAAAGCATATTAAATAATATGTGGATCAAAGAGAAATCCTGATAGAAATTATAAAATATTTTAAACTAAATAATATTGAGAACATTATATATCAGAACTTTTGGAAAGCAGGTAAACCAATATTAGAGGAAATTTAGATACTTAAATGTTTATATTAGAAATGAAGCAAAATGTAAACCAATGTATAAGGAGTCGGATCAAAAATTTAGAAAAAGACCAGCAAAATACACAAAATTTTTTAAAGAAAAAGGAAAACGCCTATAAAAACTAATAAAGCAAACAAAATTTTGGCATTTTGATTAATAAAATCAAAGAGACGTAAGTGAAAAGACTAGTAATTTAAAGGGAAACAGAGAAACACAAAAGATTTTACATGCTTAAGCAAATGCTATGAACAAATTTATTCCAATAAGTTTGAAAACCTAGACAAAAGAATACTTTCCTAGAAAGAGAAAACTTACTAAAGTTGACTCAGGAAGAAAGAGCAGATCTGAATATAACCATTAAAAACTTGAATGTATGTATGCAATTGGATTGAATGCAATTTGTAACTAGTTCCCAAAATACTTCAGCCTAGTATTAAACAGGATTTCTTAACAAACCTCCAAGTAACCAGTAATCCCATCTTACAGAAACCATTCCAGAGAACAGACGGAGAAAGTGGCAAATCAAATCATTTTAAGTAAAAATATAGTGGGATATTTTATGAAGCTTGACAAACTAAAATCCTAAAATACATCTGGAGGAATAAATGACTAAGGACATTGTGAAGAAGGTGAAGGGAAGATTTGCCTTACTGATATCAAGACTTACTATAAAGCTGTGGCAATTTTAAAAATTAGTGTTAGTGGCATCAGGATAAAGAAAGAGACCAAATGATCAGAATAGAGATCCTGGAACAGATCCATATGTTTGTGGGAACCTGGTGTATGACAGAGTTGGCATTAAAAATGAATGGAGGAGGAGACTGGTTCAAGATGGTGGAGTAAAAGGACGTGCACTCACTCCCTCTTGTGAGAGCACCAAAATCACAACTAATTGCTGAACGATCATCAATAGGAAGACACTGGAACTCACCAAAAAAGATACCTCACATCCAAAGACAAAGGAGAAGCCACAATGAGATTGTAGAAGGGGTGCAATCACAATAAAATCAAATCCCATAACTGCTGGATGGGTGACTCACAACCTGGAGAACAATTATACCACAGAAGTCCACCCACTGGAGTGAAGGTTCTGAGCCCAAGTGAGGCTTCCCAACCTGGGGGTCCGGCAACGGGAGGAGGAATTCCTAGAAAATTAGACTTTGAAGGCTAGTGGGATTTGACTGCAGGGCTTCGACAGGTCTGGGTGAAACAAAGACTTTGCTCTTGGAGGGCACACACAAAGTAGTGTGCGCATCAGGACCCAGGGAGAAGGAGCAGTGACCCCATAGGAGACTGAACCAGACCTAACTGCTAGTGTTAGAGGGTTAGAGGCGGGGACAAGGACACTGGCAGCAGAAGTATTGGGAAGTACTCCTTGGCGTGAGCCCTCCCAGAGTCCGCCATTAGCCCCACCAAAGAGCCCAGGTAGGCTCCAGTGTTGGGTCACCTCAGGCCAAACAACCAACAGGGAGGGAACCAAGCCCCACCGATCAGCAGACAAGCGGATTAAAGTTTTACTGAGCTCTGCCCACCAGAGCAACACCCAGCTCTACCCACCACAAGTCCCTCCTATCAGGAAACTTGCACAAGCCTCTTAGAAAGCCTCATCCACCAGAGGGCAGACAGCAGAAGCAAGAAGAACTACAATCCTGCAGCCTGTGGAACGAAAACCACATGCACAGAAAGATAGACAAAATGAAAAGGCAGAGGACTATGTACCAGATGAAGGAACAAAATAAAACCCCAGAAAAACAACTAAATGAAGTGGACATAGGCAACCTTCCAGAAAAAGAATTCAGAATAATGATAGTGAAGATGATCCAGGACCTCAGAAAAAGAATAGAGGCAAAGATCTAGAAGATACAAGAAATATTTAACAAACACCTAGAAGAATTAAAGGACAAACAAACAGAGATGAACAATACAATAACTGAAATGAAAAATACACTAGAAGGAATCAATAGCAGAATAACTGAGGCAGAAGAACGGATAATGACCTGGAAGACAGAATGGTGGGATTCACTACCGTGGAACAGAATAAAGAAAAAAAGAATGAAAAGAAATGAAGACAGCCTAAGAGACCTCTGGGACAACATTAAACGCAACAACATTCGCGTTATAGGGGTGCCAGACGGAGAAGAGAGAGAGAAAGGACCCAAGAAAATATATGAAGAGATTATAGTTGAAAACTTCCCTAACATGGGAAAGAAAATAGCCACCCAAGTCCAGGAAGCGCAGAGTCCCAGGCAGGATAAACCCAAGGAGAAACATGTCAAGACACATAGTAATCAAATTGACAAAAATTAAAGACAAAGAAAAATTATTAAAAGCAACAAGGGAAAAATGACAAATAACATACAAGGGAACTCCCATAAGGTTAACAGCTGATTTCTCAGCAGAAACTCTACAAGCCAGAAGGGAGTGGCACAAATATTTCAAGTGATGAAAGGGAAGAACCTACAACCAAGATTACTCTACACGGCAAGGATCTCATTCAGATTCAATGGAGAAATCAAAAGCTTTACAGACAAGCAAAAGCTAAGAGAATTCAGCACCACCAAACCAGCTCTAAAACAAATGCTGAAAGAACTTCTCTAAACGGGAAACACAAGAGAAGAAAAGGACCTACAAAAACAAAGCTAAAACAATTAAGAAAAAGGTAATAGGAACATACATATCGATAATTACCTTAAAAGTGAATGGATTAAATGCTCCAAGCAAAAGATACAGGCTTGCTGAATGGATACAAAAACAAGACCCATATATATGCTGTCTACAAGAGACCCACTTCTGACCTAGGGATAGATACAGACTGAAAGTGAGGGGATGGAAAAAGATATTCCATGCAAATGGAAATCAAAAGAAAGCTGGATAGCAGTATTCATATCAGATAAAATAGACTTTAAAATAAAGAATTTTACAAGAGACAAGGAAGGACACTACATAATGATCAAAGGATCAATCCAACAAGAAGATATAACAATTATAAATATATGTGCACCCAACATAGGAGCACCACAACACATAAGGCAAATGCTAACAGCTATAAAAGAGGAAATTGACAGTAACACAATAATAGTGGGGGACATTAACACCTCACTTACACGAATGGACAGATAATGCAGACAGAAAATTCATAAGGAAACACAAGCTTTAAATGACACAATAGACCAGATAGATTTAATTGATATTTATAGGACATTCCATCCAAAAACAGCAGATTACACTTTCTTCTCAAGTGCACATGGAATATTCTCCAGGATAGATCACATCTTGGGTCACAAATAAATCCTTGGTAAATTTAAGAAAACTGAAATCATATCAAGCATCTTTTCTGACCACAACACTATGATTAGAAATAAATTACAAGGAAAAAAAAGTAAAAAACACAAACACATGGAGGCTAAACAATATGTTACTAAATAACCAAGAGATCACTGAAGAAATCAAAGAGGAAATCAAAAAATACCTAGAGGCAAATGACAATGAAAACACGATGATCCAAAACCTATGGGATGCAGCAAAAGCAGTTCTAAGAGGTAAATTTATAGCAATACGATCCTACATCAAGAAACAAGAAAAATCTCAAATAAACAATCTAACCTTACACCTAAAGGAACTAGAGAAAGAAGAACAAACAAAACTCAAAGTTAACAGAAGGAAAGAAATCATAAAGATCAGAGCAGAAATAAATGAAATAGAAACAAAGAAAACAACAGCAAAGATCAATAAAACTAAAAGCTGGTTCTTTGAGAGGATAAACAAAATTGCTAAACTTTTAGCCAGACTCATCAAGAAAAAGAGGAAGAGGACTCAAATCAATAAAAGTAGAAATGAAAAAGGAGAAGTTACAATGGACACCACAGAAATACAAAGCATCATAAGAGACTACTACAAGCAACTCTTTGCCAATAAAATGGACAACCTGGAAGAAATCGACATATTCTTAGAAAGGTATAACCTTCCAAGACTGAACAAGGAAGAAATAGAAAATATGAACAGACCAATCACAAGTAATGAAATTGAAAGTGTGATTAAAAATCTTCCAACAAACAAAAGTCCAGGACCAGATAGCTTCACAGGTGAATTCTATCAAACATTTAGAGAAGAGCTAACACCCATCCTTCTCAAACTCTTCCAAAAAATTGCAGAGGAAGGAACACTCCCAAACTCATTCTATGAGGCCACCATCATCCTGATACCAAAACCAGACAAAGATACTACAAAAAAAGAGAATTACAGACCAATATCACTGATGAATATAGATGCAAAAATCCTCAACAAAATACTCGCAAACAGAATCCAACAACACATTAAAAGGATCATACACCATGATCAAGTGGGATTTATCCCAGGGATGCAAGGATTCTTCACTGTATGCAAATCAATCAATGTGATACACCATAGTAACAAACTGAAGAATAAAAACCATATGATCATCTCAATAGATACAGAAAAAGCTTTTGACAAAATTCAACACCGATTTATCATAAAAACTCTCCAGAAAGTGGGCATAGAGGGAACCTACTTCAACATAATAAAGGCCATATATGACAAACCCACAGCAAACATCATTCTCAATGGTGAAAAACTGAAAGCATTTCCTCTAAGATCAGGAACAAGACAAGGATGTCCATCCTTGCCACTATTATTCAACATAGTTTTGGAAGTCCCAGCCATGGCAATCAGAGAAGAAAAAGAAATAAAAGGAATACAAATTGGAAAATAAGAAGTAAAACTGTCACTGCTTGCAAATGACATGATATTATATATAGAGAATTCTAAAGATGCCACCAGAAAACTACTAGAGCTAATCAATGAATCTGTTAAAGTTGCAGGATACAAAATTAATGCACAGAAATCTCTTGCATTCCTATACACTAACAACGAAAGATCAGAAAGAGAAATTAAGGAAACACTCCCATTTACCATTGCAACAAAAAGAATAAAATACCCAGGAATAAACCTACCTAAGGAGGTAAAAGACCTGTATGCAGAAAACTATAAGACACTGATGAAAGAAATCAAAGATGACAAAAACAGATGGAGAGATATACCATGTTCTTGGATTAGAAGAATCAAATTGTGAAAATGACTGTTCTACCCAAAGCAACCCTCAGATTCAATGCAATCCCCATCAAATTACCAATGGCATTTTTTACAGAACTAGAATAAAAAATCTCAAAAATTTGTAAGGAGACGCAAAAGACCCCGAATAGCCAATGCAATCTTGAGGGAAAAAAACAGAGCTGGAGGAATCAGACTCACTGACTTCAGACCATACTACAAAGCTACAGTAACCAAGACAATATGGTACTGGCACGAAAACAGAAATATAGATGAATAGTACAGGATAGGAAGTCCAGAGATAAACTCACGCACCTATGGTCAACTAATCTATGACAAAGGAGGCAAGGATATACAATGGAGAAAAGACAGCCTCTTCAATAAGTGGTGCTGAGAAAACTGGACAGTTTCATGTAAAGAATGAAATTAGAACACTCCCTAACACCATACACAAAAATAAACTCAAAGTGGATTGGAGACCTAAATGTAAGACCAGACACTATAAAACTCTTAGAGGAAAACACAGGAAGAACACTCTTTGACATAAATCACAGCAAGATCTTTTTGACCCACCTCCTAGAGTAATGGAAATAAAGTCAAAAATAAACAAATGGGACCTAATGAAACTTAAAAGTTTTTGCACACAATACGGCCACTATGGAGAACAGTATGGAGGTTCCTTTAAAAACTAAAAATAGAACTACCATATGCCCCAGCAATCCCACTACTGGGCATACCCTGAGAAAACCATAATTCAAAAAGAGTCATGTACCACAATGTTCATTGCAGCTCTATTTACAATAGCCAGGACATGGAAGCAACCTAAGAGTCCATAGACAGATGAATGGATAAGGAAGATGTGGCACATATGTACAATGGAATATTACTCAGCCATAAAAAGAAACGAAATTGAGTTATTTGTAGTTAGATGGACAGACCTAGAGTCTGTCATACAGAGTGAAATAAGTCAGAAAGAGAAAAACAAATATCGTATATTAGCATATATATATATGGAATCTTAAAAAAGAAAAAGGTTCTGAAGAACCTAGGGGCAGGACAGGAATAAAGACTCAGACATAGAAAATGGACTTGAGGTCATGGGGAGGGGGAAGGGTAAGGTGTGACGAAGTGAGAGAATGGCATGGACATATATACACTACCACATGCAAAATAAATAGCTAGTGGGAAGCAGCCGCATAGCACAGGGAGATCAGCTTGGTGCTTTGTGTCCACCTAGAGGGGTGGGATAGGGAGGGTGGGAGGGAGATGCAAGAGGGAGGAGATATGGGGATATATGTATATGTATAGTTGATTCACTTTGTTATAAAGCAGAAACTAACACACAATTGTAAAGCAATTATACTCCAATAAAGATGTTTAAAAAAAAAAGAATAAAAGCTTTTGCACAGCAAAGGAAACTATAAACAAGAAGAAAAGACAACCCTCAGAATGGGAGAAAATATTTGCAAATGAAGCAACAGACAAAGGATTAATCTCCAAAATATATAAACAGCTCATGCAGCTCAATATTAAAAAAACAAACAACCCAATCAAAAAATGGGCAGAAGACCTAAACAGACATTTCTCCAACAAAGACATACAGATGGCCAAGAGGAACATGAAAAGATGCTCAACATCACTAATTATTAGAGAAATGCAAAACAAAACTACAATGAGGTATCACCTCACACCAGTTAGAATGGGCATCATCAGAAAATCTACAAACAACAAATGCTGGAGAGGGTGTGGAGAAAAGGGAACCCTCTTGCACTGTTGGTGGGAATGTAAATTGATAACAGCCACTATGGAGAACAGTATGGAGGTTCCTTAAAAAACTAAAAATAGAATTACCGTATGACCCAGCAATCCCACTACTGGGCATATACCCAGAGAAAACCATAATTCAAAAAGACTCATGCACCCCCCCAGTGTTCATTGCAGCACTATTTACAATAGCCAGGTCATGGAAGCAACCTAAATGCCCATCGACAGATGAATGGATAAAGAAGTCGTGGTACATATATACAATGGAATATTACTCAGCCATAAAAAGGAACAAAATTGAGTCATTTGTAGAGACGTGGATGGACCTAGAGACTGTCATACAGAGTGAAGTAAGTCAGAAAGAGAAAAACAAATATCGTATATTAATGCATATATGTGGAATCTAAAAAAATGGTACAGATGAACTGGTTTGCCCAGCAGAAATAGAGACACAGATGTAGAGAACAAACGTATGGACACCAAGGAGGGTGGAAAGTTTGGGCGGGGGGGGGTATGAATTGGGAGATTGGGATTGACATATATACGCTAATATGTATAAAATAGATAACTAAGAAGAACCTGCTGTATAAAAAAAATAAATAAAATTCAAAAAAAAAGATAGATTAAAAAAATACTAAAAAATAAAATTGGAAAAAATGGTAAAGAAAAAATGAGAGGAAAGATGAATTGTTTAATAAATAAAGCCAAAATACTTAGCTATCCATAAAAAAGGAAAAAATTGGAGCCTTATGTAGTAACCAAAAAAAAAAAAAAAAAAAACCCAGAAACTCATTCATTACCATTAGGAGTATGAAAGGTAAAATCATAAGCTAGAATTAGCTGGCAAAGTTTAAAACACACATAAACCATTACCTGGCAATTTCCCTTCTAGGTATTTACCCTAGAAAAATTCTCATACATGTGCATAAGGCAATCCAAAAGATATGTTCAGTACAGCGCTGTTTGTGATAGCAGAAAAGCAGAAACAACCCAGGTCTTTCTAAGAAGAGGGACAAATTAATCAACTGTGGTGTAGTCACAGAATAGAATGGAATGTTATACTGCAGTTAAGATGAATAAATCTGTTGAACATTTATCAGCATGGATTAGTCTCAAATACAAAATGTTAAGTGAAAAAAGCAAACTGAAAAATGATATGCACAGTATAATACCATTTCTGTACATTTTAAAACATAGTAAAAGATCATATGTAGCTTACGGTGGATATATTCAGTAAAAGTACAAAAATGAATATGGAAATACTTCACCCTAACTCCAGGTTATCAGAGAAGTGGTCCTCTAACTATATCTCTAAATTTTTATTTCTTTTACAAAAGAGAGATCATTAGCAAATATGCAAAATGTTAATATCTGAATATATAGATATTTTTATCCTATTCTTTTTTCATATATTTGAAACATAATTAAAATAAAATTAATTATTAGGAGTATATAACATGAAAAAAGAAGACAAATATTTCCATTTAAAAGTCCTGCCCAGATCTAAAAAGCTCTCATCACAAGAAAAAATTTTTTGAAATTATGTGTGGTGATGAATATTAACTAAACTTAATGTGGTAATCATTTCATAATATACACATATATCAAATCCATGTTATATGTCAGTTATATATCAATTTAAAAATTAAAATTAAAATTCTGCTCACATGAGGGTTTCCTGGATCAGGCCTAGAGTCACTCCAGAGACAATTGCTGACCAAAGCTGATCCACCAGGGCAAGCGTCCTAACCAAAAAACCTGGTGTTTCCTCCAGGTTTTGTGGATATGGACCAGGAATGATGCTAGAAAAAGCATCAAAGGTGGTGATTTCCAGACCAGGATTTCAAGTATCAGTAGTTAAGTAAATTTTATACATACACACACACGCACATGCACATAGACACACACATACCCACACAATTAACATCATTTCACAAATGTAAAAGCATTATAACATAAAAAAATTTAAATAATCTCATAATAAACAAGTCTTTCAAATGAAATCAATTTATCTTTATGAATAGCCATATTTTTCTAATCTTCCTCATTTTGCCTCAGAATAATGAAAACTTTCCAATAGACTAAGAAGAGATCATAAACCAATGTTTGGGGACTGCTTGTCTTGGGAACATACTTGGCATTCCGT
Organism: Balaenoptera musculus; assembly: GCF_009873245.2. Taxonomy (NCBI): domain Eukaryota; kingdom Metazoa; phylum Chordata; class Mammalia; order Artiodactyla; family Balaenopteridae; genus Balaenoptera; species Balaenoptera musculus. Next base: position 47,706,347 of record NC_045788.1, read on the forward strand.
TACCAGCTAGAGCCCAGATTACCAACAAAACTAGCATTACGATAAGACACTTATAGCGACCTCAGGGGGATTTCAGGAATTACATGATAAATTTTGCTTTTCTTCATCAATTCTTCCGGTTTCATGTCTCAGTGAGAAACACTGGCTGTCCAAGACTAAATGTACAATATGCTATGAATCTCATGCTATTCATCTATTGTTAATTACAAAAAAAAATTGTTTCTTTTGCTGGTTCAAGAAGTAATATAATCCCAAATGTTTTTGCTCTATCTTGCCTTGCTTATTTTTGTTGAAATCAGTAAAACATGCACAGAACATATTTAAATATTAGAAAAACACTTTTATTTGGGACTAGCAGTCTTAAAAATAAACACTTTTTAATCTTTCCAAGTTTGGTACATTACTAATATTGTCTTCAATTCTGCTCAGCACAGACATGCAGACAGTTTCCTGAGGTCAGTGACATGACCCCACTGACTTTGAAGAAGAGTTGGAAAGGAAGAGTTAATGCACAGTGTTGAAAATAGATATGAGGCGACTTAGATCTTACAGCCACATGGGAGGTAAGAAGGAATTAGCTCTTCATGAAAAGCAAAATACAGCTTAGTCAATCAATTCAGTGACAGCATCAGCCAAATCAACTGTGTGACAGGACAACCTGTTGGCTAAATAAGTCACTTTTCCATTCACTCCTGTGCCCAATTCCAAATCCATATAGGTTTAGCCAATCTCAGGACTTGTCAACCACGGAAGTTCATTATGGAATTTCTACTCAGGAATGACATATAAAAATCTTTGCCTTCAATGTATTTTCAATTTAGGTAGGAAATACAAAATAACTACTTGTGATAAGCACAGAGAGACAAAATGACATAAAAGATCAAGTTAAATATAGTTATTTAACACATATGTGTTTATTACTATGATTATATACTATGATCTACCTACAGTAATATTGCTGGAGAAATAATAGTAAATAGAGTAACCACAGAAATTAATCCATATTTAGAAACATAAGCATATGTATTATATCTCTCTTTTCTTATTTAATAGAATAGAAACTATAGTTAGAACAACGTGCAACCTTGTTGTTCCAGCATTGAAACTTATATGAATATCTGTTTAAGGCACTACTTTCTATAATTTTTCCCTTTGCCTCCAATTGCGTGGTATGCCATGCAATTCATTCATTCATTCATTCAAAAAGAGATTTGAGCGTTTGCTGGGTACCAAGTACTGGGGCTCAAAACAGAGTTCACAGTTAAAAGTTATAGTTTAGGGGCTTCCCTGGTGGCGCAGTGGTTGGGAGTCTGCCTGCCAATGCAGGGGACACGGGTTCGTGCCCCGGTCCGGGAGGATCCCACATGCCGCGGAGCAACTAGGCCCGTGAGCCACAACTACTGAGCCTGCGCGTCTGGAGCCTGTGCTCCGCAACGGGAGAGGCCGCGACAGTGAGAGGCCCGCGCACCGCGATGAAGAGTGGCCCCCGCTCGCCGCAACTGGAGAAAGCCCTTGCACAGAATCTAAGACCCAACACATCCAAAAATGAATAAATAAATAAATTTATAAAACTAACGCGACATTGTAAAGCAACTATACTCCAATAAAAATTATTTTTTAAAAAAAAGTTATAGTTTATTTGATCAAGTATCATGCCTTATAAAACTTTATTCTAAATATCTGTGCAACACTATGTCCTTCTATTTTCCCCGTTGAACTTTCAGTCTCTCACAAAACCTGAATGGTACCTCTCCCTCCTCAGGCAGCAGCAGGAGCTCCCACCAGCAACAGAGCCAAGAGTGGCCTCCTCCACTGTGCAGCTCCCTCAGACTCTGATGATGACACTGATTGCACCCCACTTTGAGCAGTGCAACCTACTCTTAAAAAAAATGTGTCCTGGGTAAGCTTCTCAGATGGAAAATGATTTAATCTGTAGTAGCATTTGACTGTGCATATAATGCTTGGTGAAGCAGAAGCAGCCCTGACATTTTATGAATAGGGAAATGAGAGAGCATGTTAAAGAAGGCTTGACAGCGAGAATGAAAGAATGAAGAGTCAACTTAAGCTGTTGAAAGCCTAACAAGATAAAGACAGGCAGGAAAGAGTCTCCTTAAATGTGATGAAATAAGGCCTGAAGGGATGGAACGGTAGAGAGATTGACGAGTATACACTTTGAAACAGAAGATAAATGTGTTCAACCTGACAGTAACATGTGGTTAAATTAATCAAAGGACCCATAGCCTTAAACGGTAGGAAAGAATACAGATTTATGCCACGATCATCTGTGATGGTAGGTGCGAAATTTCAAATAGATCAAAGAGGTGGAGCTTTTGAGAGAAAACAGTTGTTAGGATTATACAGCGTTCTCATAACATGTAAACATGACCACTGACCATGACACGATCTTCTCTGCTTTCCTTGTGGTTCATTTCCTCCACTTTAAAATGTAAAACAGGAGATTAAGAACAGTTCTTATTACCCAAAGGGAATACTTAATTTTAAGCGATTTTGTTCTTGTGATTTTTTTTTTTTTTTTTTAATTTTTACGCTTTATTTATTTATTTTTGGCTGTGTTGGGTCTTCGTTTCTGTGCGTGGGCTTTCTCTGGTTGTGGCGAGTGGGGGCCGCTCTTCATCGCTGTGCGCGGGCCTCTCACTGTCGCGGCCTCTCTTGTTGCGGAGCACAGGCTCCAAACGCGCAGGCTCAGTAGTTGTGGCTCACGGGCCTAGTTGCTCCGCGGCATGTGGGATCTTCCCAGACCAGGGCTCGAACCCGTGTCCCCTGCATTGGCAGGCAGACTCTCAACCACTGCGCCACCAGGGAAGCCCTCTTGTGATTTTTAATGATGAATTTTCGAGGGGGAACATTTTCAGAGAGTAAGCCTATTGGTGAAATTAACAAGTTGACAGTTTACACTGCCCAGTTCTTCCTCTTGAGCTTCCAAAGGCATGATGCAGCCCCAAATACCAAGCCCACGCTTTGCCTGTCTTGATCCACGCTACTCTGCCCTGCAGAACTGTTTCTCATAAAGTCAGATGCCACAAGTTCTAACTGTTGAGGACACTATTAAAGCTGGAGACAGATAAAAATATTTTCAAAACTTTCTCAAGGATAAGCACTAAAATAAATTAGCCCTTAGCTAACTAAAATGACCAGCTAATCAGAACACCTCACTGAATATACTCATCACCGAAGTTTTATTATATACCATTGAGATCTTCCTCTTTTCACCTACCTGCATTGACTAAGCGAGAGCATTCATCTTTAAGGCAGTTATTCTTCAAAGGAAGATAGAGGATAGTGATGGATCCTAGAGCATCTGCATTTTGTAAAGACTCCCCGTGTGCTGATTCTGGTTCCCCTTACTACTCCAAACTTCCAACTGAGAATCACTGCCTTACTGGGAAGAAAGCTTTTTATGTATATTAAACTGTTCTACTTAGGGTGCCATTCACCTTCAACTTTCTCATTAAAAATCAATAATGATGAAAACATCAATAATGATGACAGAAGGAACGGAAGAGAGTCAATAAATGGCAGTAATGAGGATGAATCCTCTTTGAAACTCATATCGAGGTTAAATCCTTCCTGTTTAGTGTAGTTGCCTTTCTCCTTCTATGAGACGGATTTGGAAGACTTGGTCACCAGGCTTCTCTTAAAAGTCCTTCATACAGTTGAGGACAGTTATTAAGTCACCTCTAAACCTCAATACCAGTAATCCTAATTCCATTCATCTTTTTTCATCAGTGCTGTTTTCCAACCCGTTAATCATTTTCATTGCTCTCCCCTGGACCCTATCCAAGTTCGCCACGTATCTTTAAGCTTCTGTGAATTATGTGACCAGTTTATAGCTTTGATAAGCCTGGATGGTGAAAAAGGTAGAATCTCATCACAACAGAATATAAATGTATATGGGGGCGGGGGCGGGGATGGAGGAGCAGATAGTTCAATTGTATGGTAAATTTCAACACAAATATGATACTCACTTAAGTTTTTATTCCTTTGTGATTATTTCTAAACATACTATAATACAGTAAAATATTCTAAGTCACAATTAGAGTCTGTATTTTATATGGATGCCTTTTTAGCGCCAACCAGTGTCTGGTTCATTTAGGGAATAGAAAGAAGGGACTACATTTTTCAAAAGGTTGGTTGTTTCTTGAGTGGAAATAGCTTTTTAATTGTAGAGAAGTGCTACTAGGAATTAAGTACCTATGAAAGACAGAGAAGCCAGGGTATGTCCACTGTATCACCAATATTCATTTTTTCCATGGCTTTTCCAAAAGAAGCTAAGCAGCCCAATCCTGACTATATTGGTAGTTTGAATACTGTTTTCACAGTCAGAACTCTGAACCAATCATTAGCAGAATCTCCAGTTTCAAAGCCATTAGCCAGCTTGTACTCATGGGAAGCAGTATGGCACAGCGGCAGTGATTGGTGGCCAGCCACTTATAAGCTGGGAAATATCAGCAAGGTGGGACTCCTCTTTAAGCCTCTGAGACAATAATAGAACTACATCATAGAAGTGATGTGAGTATTTGGTGAGAACAGCACCTAGCACATAGTAAGCATAAACACGCTATCAGAAAAGGAACTGACTACAGGTGCAAGTCATGAACATCAAAACCAAAGGGGGGGGCTTCCCTGGTGGCGCAGTGGTTGAGAATCTGCCTGCTAATGCAGGGGACACGGGTTCGAGCCCTGGTCTGGGAAGATCCTACATGCCGCGGAGCAACTGGGCCCGTGAGCCACAACTACTGAGCCTGCGCGTCTGGAGCCTGTGCTCCGCAACAAGAGAGGCCGCGATAGTGAGAGGCCCGCGCACCGCGATGAAGAGTGGCCCCCGCTCGCCGCAACTAGAGAAAGCCCTCGCACAGAAACAAAGACCCAACACAGCCAAAAATAAATAAATAAATAAATAAATAAATAAACAAACAAACAAACACAAAGTTAAAAAAAAAAAAAAACCAAAGGGGGACACAAAAACCTGTTCCCTTGGATATGCAATTATTATGTGAGTGCCTCTTCAAACAAGATAAAGCACAGTGGTCATGAGAAAAGCAGAGAGCAAAGAAAATGCTGTCGTGGCCAATGGCCGAATATCTCATGGCTGAAAACACATCGGGGATCTGCAGAGTCTAACAGGAGTCAATTGGAATTCAGCAGATAAGCAGTTGCCTCTACGCACCTTAAATATTCCCTTGAAGAGAGACACCACACCCATCTTTGGAAATATATTCCCATGTTAGAACCAGACGTGCATATGGAAATTATTATTATCCCTTGGCTGAGGGCTTCAGTTATAAAACATTTGTGGCGTTTGCAACCTAAAAGAGGGATTTTCTCAAATTTGCTAAAACTGCCTCATTTTTTTGTAGGATCACCATTAGCCATACCTCATTTGAGATCAAGTGAATTGTCAGATTAACGTGTTTTTGCAGGAAGGTGATCCTGTTACTTCCTTAAAGAGCATGTAGCTCTTCTGAGGGTTATCGGCAAGCTGCCACTCCAGCTTCTCATGCCAATGCCCTTCCTGACTGGTCATTTCCCCTCCGGCTGGAGATAACCCTGCAGTGACTCCAAATTCTTTCATTCAGTATCTGATTCCATCTCCATCACAAAGCCTCCCCCAGAACATGGCTAGACCTAAGCGTTTCCACGACTTGGTTCATTCCTAAAATCCCAATCTGACTTTTGGTTGAACTGCAGTGGAAAATCCAAATCATGTGACAGTCAGAAGGAAAATAATGGCTTTTTCTTGATTCCATTTTCTAAACATACAGTAATGAACAATAAATATTTACAGGCAACTGTGATAACAACTGAAAACTTTTCTTGGGGACCCACATAAAATAGACTATATTCCATAAAACACCACCAATCATGCATAAGATTTAAGAAAGATTTTGGCCCTCCACCCATGAAAACTATTACACAATTTCTCTCCTTTTCACTGCCACTGATCGCCCCTAAAAAAAGAGTCTATGAATTCACATCACATTAAAATGGGCAGAATCTTTATTTCCTTGATCCCGTGCAGTCTGATTTTGCCGTTCTTTCTCGGCAGCATTGTTCTTCCCATCCCCCAATTCATACCTTACTTCTCTGCCTTCATATTTCCCACATACAGTCAGCAACCAAGTCCTGCTGATTCTTCCCTTGCTACGCTGTTCTTTCTACTCCTATTGCCACAGGCTAGTCCAGGTTCTTATTATTTACTTCCAATGTTTCTTTTGCAATAATAGCTCACTAACTAGTTCTCTAAATTTTCAGTGTTTCTCTGTTACAATTCATCTTGCATACCTTTGCCAAATTAAACATCCTACAGCATAATTCTGATTGTATCTCTTCACATTTTAGACATTCCAATGGCTCCCCATTATGTCTAAATAAAGTTTAACTTCAACTCATATGAGGCCAATGTGTTTGTTGAGTGAATGAGTAGAAAAATTCCACATGCAAGCTTTAGCAACTAACTTGCTATTTACTGAATAAAGTCCAAAAGAGAGGTTTTGTTTTGTTTTGTTTTGTGTCTTAAGCCAAGGTTCCCCATATATTGTTTGTGGCCTCTGAAATGTTTGAATCACTACTGGTAAATCAGCTGATAAGGAAGAGTTACTATCTTATGTCTTCTGTTGTCTAGATTTTAAAAATCTCTTTCAGATTTCAACTGAATATGCCCTTTATTTCTATTCCTTAAGGTATTATAAAAGTTCTCTCTATTGATTCTTCTTCATGAATGTTTAATCTAAGGAAGTTTGAAGTTCAGGGTGCCAAAATATACAATTTGTCCCGATGATCCCAACTATTTCTTCCATTTCAGTTTAGTGTAATTTGAACATATCATATCCTGAATTAATAAAGAAGATTCAGTAAAAACATATTTTACCTTCATGGAAAATGTCTATCCAAAATAAAATTTATCTTTAAATCCCATGAAAGATAACAGACCAAGATGGCAGTGTAAACACATGCCAAAATTGTTCCTGTTCAAATATGAGAAGTAATGGATAACTATTTTTGAACTATTTGAAAGCACAATCCTGTTCAAAAGCAAGCAAGAAAGTTTTCCATGGCCCATTTAAAAAAAAGGAAATCTACAACAATAAAGGGTCTTTGTCTGGGTTATGGCCAAAAATGAATTGTAAGGATCGTGTTTCAGCGTTTAGGAAAGGGCCTGAACATGCTCCACACATGAACCAAGCACCCAGTTGAAGCCAGAGTTATAACTGCATTCCCAGCCTCTCAACAGAGGGTAAAATCATTTTATTCACAGTATCACAAGACCTGGTTCAACTGAGGCAACTGTGAATTTCCATATAGCAAGGAATGTGTTGAAGAAAATTCCCACGCAGGATGAGCTCTTAAAAACTAAATTCTCAAGAGAAAATCAGCACCGAAAAAGACAATAAGCTCAATAGAAGGGACAACTTACACAAATAAATAGAAATAAATAAGCAATCTGAAAAGAACTTTTAAATAATGATGCTTAAAATTCTCAAAGAGGAAAATGAGGATTAACATCAATGAAACAAAAGTAGGGTATGAAACAGAACAATAGCTATGAAAAACTATTCTCAATTGGAAATCTTGGAATGGAAAATATGAAATAAAAAGTCCAATATATGGGCTAAAATGTAAACTAGATAAAGCTGAAGAGAAAATTAGTGAACTCCATTATGAAACTGAATAAATCTCACAGACTGTAAAGAGATAAAGAGAATGAAATAAAAAGAAGTTAATAGGTATGAGAATATATATATATGAATATATACACAAATATATATATGAATATATATACATTTAAACATATATTTACGTATATATGTATATATACCAGAAAAAAGAGAACAGAAGAGAGGCAATATCTGAAGAGATAACGGCTGAAATTTTTCCAGAATCAAAAAAAGACATAGGGCTTCCCTGGTGGCGCAGTGGTTGAGAGTCTGCCTGCTAATGCAGGGGACATGGGTTCGAGCCCTGGTCTGGGAGGACCCCACATGCCGCAGAGCAACTAGGCCCGTGAGCCACAACTACTGAGCCTGCGCGTCTGGAGCCTGTGCTCCGCAACAAGAGAGGCCGCGATAGTGAGAGGCCCGCGCACCGCGATGAAGGGTGGCCCCCGCTTGCCACAACTAGAGAAAGCCCTCGCACAGAAACGAAGACCCAACACAGCCATAAATAAATAAATAAACAAATACTTTAAAAAAAAAAAGATAATTTAACAATAAAAGTTATCATTTAAAAAAAGGCATAAACACTTGAAAGAGTCACAAACAGTATCAAAAAAGAAAAATCCAAACCCAAAGACATTGTAGTGAAACTTCAAAAGATCAATGATAAAAAGAAAAATCTTAAAAGTTTTCAGAGGAAAAGGCAGATTACCCAAAAAAGAGAATAATCAGGATGACAGAATTGTCTCCTCAACAACCAGAGCTGCTAAAAGAGAATAGAGAAGCATTTTCAAAGTATCAAGACAAAATAACTGAACCAGGATTCCATATTCAGTCAAACCAACTTTCAAGGGAGAGGGCAAGAGAAAGATATTTCCAGACATACCAGAACTAAAAAAGTTAACTATTCATGAATTATTGCTGAAAGAAGTATTAAATTACGTACTTGAACCTAGGGAGGGGAAAAAGGAAAGAATGAGATGCAAAAAACAGTAGTGAGCAAATAAGTCAGCAAGACATGCTGATACATCTTAAAAAAAAACTACAACTAACATTCTAGAAAATAATAACAAGAGAGCTGCAAGCTGATGGCTAGGCCATGAGAGAGGTCGGAAGGATGTTCTAAAAAGTACAAAAGTCCTTATCTTTCATGGGAGGATGTTAGCAATACTAAATAGAGACTTCTTTAGAAAAATAAAAAATTATAATGTGTGTTAAGTATAGCATAGCCAGTATAGGAAAAACAGGAATAAAAATACAGAGCTTTTCTAAGGTTCTCTCCCCTCTGATCTTCTAGGGCCATTTACTATCTTCAGAAGAGACAAAACATCTTAAAACTACAGACTTGACTTTACTGTCAGTAAAGGGAACAGTGTAAAATTTTGAAATCAGACAGCACTGTAATCAATCATTCACAGCTTATAGTTTCTAAAATAATATTTAATAATTTGACAATAGGATAAGGACATGAGGCTTAAAATAACTAAATAAAAATATTAGGAAAAACTACTTATTAGATCATAAAGCTTACCAATGGAAACTGTTAGAAGACATACCTGAAAGTAAAATAAAACTAGATAAAGGACCACACAATAAAAGTCAATGATAACATTTGGCTGTGTATTCCATGATAGCAGCGAATTAGGCAATGTAATAGGTACACATTCCTCTATCTTCTCTAAGTTTGATGAGTATTTTCTAATCGTCCTTTTTAAAATGTCAACAAGTTGTTAATTATTCAGCTTCTGAATAATGTACACAGATGAGAGCTGTTCATGTCTAAACCAATAGACAAAACTATATTTTAAAAGTAAATACATGTAGAGAAAAAACTCAATTCAAAATTAGAATTTTGAATACTTCAAAATAAAAATGGTATTTGCTTCCGAATGACATGATAGTGGATGACATTTTCTTTTCCAAACTTTCTAATACTCCCTATAATCAACATGTATTATTTTATATTGCTTTATCATCAGGCAAAATAAATGTTTTAAAATTATAAACTTTCCACATGAATCCATCTTTATAAGGATTCAACTGATAAGCAGTTATATAATTTTAAAGAAAGCTTCTAAAACCCTATGTAATTCATCCAATATACAAGTAGTTTTAATTGTGTAGATATTAGATTTAATTATTCACCTAACCAAAAGTCAACATGTAGCATAATGTGAGATTATATAACATGTTGCTTATAAAAAACAGGGCTAAATCTGATTATATAAACTAATCTCTTCCACTCACACATAAAACACTTGATAAAATAATAAAGGCCCAAAGGGACTAAAGAAAAGTTCTAATAGTCCAAGGAAAATCAATTTATTCTTCATTGAAACAAAAATTAAGTTAAAGTTGGTCATTTTCCAGACTTTTATAAAATCAATGAATTTGTCCACGGAATCTTCAGGAGTATAATTTACTTATCTTTCTGTTAAGGCTTATATTAAAGTACCTACACAATTAGGCCCCTTCTGATTCCATAAAAACACTCATTCAGAAGTGTTATTCTCAAATTTCCAATAATAACTGAGTAATCTGGAGGTTTGCTTAAAGTTTGAATATGCATGCCTGGGTTGACTCAAGCATATTAATCATTCCATTCTACATGACTCTGTATAATATAATGAACGTTAACAGACTTCCCATTTCCTGTATCTCATTTTTATTTTATTATACCACAAGGGCTAAAGACCAGAAAAGAGACGTCTAATATTTTTTTTAAATAGTGGAAAACATTGCTACTGAATTTCCTAATAAAATTACTAAAAGCATTTGCACTCAAATTGTAGTGATGATCTACTTAATATTTTTATCCTCACTAATTAAAAAAAAGAAAGAAAGAAAAGTCTCTTATTAAAGGCCATGTTTTTACCCAGTTCTGGAATACTCATTTGGACCCTGCAAATAAAAACTTTAAGTGCTATTTCTACAAATTCCTATTACTGTATCTGGTTCAAGAAGCAAGTCTATTGTTAACAAGATGAAAACATTCCCACTTATGCCACTGGCAAGATTTTTAATGACCAGACTGGTCATTTACCTACTTTCATTGTTTAAAATCTAACAAAGAATTTACTCATTTTTGATGGATACCTTAGAACTCATTAGGGTTAGCTGGAGTTTCTCTGATCCTCAAAGAGACAATGAATTCAGGATTTTAATTAGAAAGACTGGTTTCCATGACTATACTCAAACTTTTATTTTTTAATGTAAAATTACGTTTAAGGATATCATGCTATTCAGAAGTAACTAAATAGTATGATTGCTGGGTCAGCCACTTACAAATTCAAGGTCTATATCACTAATATAATAACACTACCCAATAACAATAATACTACCAGGTGCATTAGACTTTACTAGGCATTACCACATATGTCACATAATGTAACATTCGCAAATTGTAGGAAACCAGCATCATTTATGATCCTCAGTTGACATCTGTTGTTTTCTTACAACCCAGGGCCTACTTCTCTTTCCTATAGTGCCCTGATTTCCTTCTGAGGATTTACCTTTTACCCACTGGACAGACATGGAACCGGACTCAGAAGCCCATTCCCTTCCTAGAAGTTGGCATGTCAGCCAAGTTAGGTCAAACTTTGGGGTCCCTCCTGTGAATCTGAATCTTGAGCAGAGGAACAAAGACAGATAACCCTGTTGCTTCCAACCAGAGAACCCTGAAATACCCTTTTACACATGAAGCATCTGAAATGCAGAAATGTTAAGTGATTTTCCCAGGTTGTTCAATAAGCAAGAGAGTGGTGACCTCATGACTCCTAATCCAGTGTTCTTTGCACTCTGCCCCAGAGATAAAGATGATCATACAACACTTTCTTTATTGAAGTATAATTGAGTTATAATATTATATTATCAATAGTTTTAGGTGTACAGCAGTTATTCAGTATTTTTACAGATTATTACTCCATAAAAGTTATTACAAGATAATTGCTATAATATCCTGTGTTATACAGTATATCCTTGTTGACTATCCATTTTATAGAGTAGTTTGTATCTCTTAATCTCATACCCCTATCTTGCCCCTCCCACCTTCCCTCTTTCCACTGGTAACCACTAGTTTATTTTCTATATCTGTGAGTCTGTTTCAGCTTTGCTATATACCTTCATTTGTTTTATTTTTTAGATTCCACACATAAGTGATATCATATAGTATTTGTTTTTCTATGTCTGACATTTCACTAAGCATAATATTCTCTAGGTCCATCCACATTGCTGCAAATGGCAGAATTTCCATTGTACATAAGCCACATCTTCTTTATCCATTCATCTGTTGATGGACACTTGGGTCACGTATGCATCTTGGCTATTGTAAATAGTGCTACTTATGAACACTTTGATGAGAGTTTTTATCATGAATAAATGTTGACTTTTGTCAAATGCTTTTTCAGCATCTATTGAGATTATCATGTGATTTTTTATTCTTCCTTTTGTTAACATGATGTATCACATTGATTGATTTGCAAATATTGAACCATTCTTGCAACCCTGGAATAGATCCAACTTGATCATGGGGTATGATCCTTTTTATATATTGTTGCATTCAGTTTGCTGATATTTTGTTGAGGATTTCTGCATCTATATTCATCAGGGATATTGACTTGTAATTTCCTTTTTTTTTTTTTGTAGTGTCTTTGTCTGGTTTTGGTATCAGATAATGGATGCCTCTTAGAATGAATTTGAGAGTGTTCTATCCTGTTAAATTTTATAGGTGTTAACTCTTTATGTGTTTGGTAGAATTTCCCTGTGAAGCTGTCTAGTCCTGGACTTTTGCTGGTAGTTTTTTTTTTTTTTTTATTACAAATTCCATTTCACTTCTAGTGATCAGTCTGTTCAAATTGTCTGTTTCTCCTTGATTCGGACTTGGCTGCTGTATGTTTCTAGAAATTTTTCCATTTCTTCTATGTTGTCCTGTTTGTTGGCACATAACTGTTCACAGTATTCTCTTATGATTGTATCTCTGTGGTGTCAGTTATTTCTCCTCTTTCAATTCTTATTTTGTTCATTTAGGTCCTCTCTCTTTTCCTCCAGGTGAGCCTGGCTAAAGGTTTATCAATTTTATCTTTTAAAAAAATCAGCTCTTGGTTTCATTGATCTTTCCAATTGTTTTTTTAATCCCTGTCTTTTTTATTTCCTCTCAGATCTTTATTATTTCCTTCCTTCTGCTGAATTTAAGATTTGTTTATTCTTCTTTTTCTAATTCCTTTGGGTGGTAAGTTAGGTGGTTTATTTGAGATTTTTCTCATTTCTTGAGGAAGACCTGTATCTCTATGAACCTCCTTCTTAGAATAGCTTTTGCTGCATCTTATAGATTTTTCAAGTGTGTTTCCATTTTCATTTGTCTCAAGGTATTTTCTGATTTCCTCTTTGATTTCTTCATTGACCCATTGGTCAATGAAATGGTCAACTGACCCATTTTTTAGTAGCATGTTGTTTCACCTCCACGTGTTTGTTCTTTTTCCATTTTTCTTTCTGTAATTGATTTCTAGTTTCATACCATTGTGGTCAGAAAAAATGCTTGATATAATTTCTATCCTCTTAAATTTCTTGAGACTTGTTTTGTGACCTAGCACGTGATTTATCCTGGAGAACATTCAATATGCATTTGAAAAGAATGTGTATTCTATTGTTTTTGGATTTAATGCTGTAGATATCTATTAAGACCATCTGGTCTATTGTGTCATTTAAAACCACAGTTGCCTTATTGATATTCTGTCTGGATGACCTGCTCAGTGATGTAAGTGGGGTATTAAGGTCCCCTACTCTTACTGTATTATTGTCAATTTCTCCCTTTATGTCTGTTAGTATTTGCTTTATATATTTAGGTGTTCCTGTATTGGGTACATATATGTTAAGAAGTGTAATATCCTCTTTTTGTATTGATCCTTTTGTCATATAATGCCTTTCTTTGTTTTTTGTTATAGCCTTTGTTTTAAAGTCTATTTTGTCTGAAAAGTATACAAATATTGCTACCCCTGCTTTTTTGTCATTTCTCTTTGCATGAAATACCTTTTTCCATCCCCTCACTTTCAGTCTGTGTGTGTCTTTGTTCTGAAATGAATCTCTTCTTCTCCTTCTTCCCCTTCTCCTCCTCCTCCTCCTTCTTCTTCTTTCTTCCCGTGTGGTTTGATGGTTTTCTTTAGTAGTATGCTTATGTTCCTTTCTTTTTATTTTTGTGTATCTATTGTAGGTTTTTGATAAGTGGTTACCATGGGGTTCAGATACTTTGATCTATAACTACATCTACTTGTTTTAAACTGGTAGTCATTTAAGTTCAAATGCTAAATGATATACATTTTTTACTCTCCATCCCCACATTTTGTGTTTTTCATGTCATATTCTACATCTTCACGTTTATCCCTGTTTATTGTAGTTATAGTTGCTTTTATAATTTTTTGTCTTTTAATCTTTGTACTGGTTTATTTCAGTGGTTGATCCTCAGTTCTTACTGTATATTTGCCTTTCTTAGTGGGATTTTCCCTTTCCTAGAGATTCCTACTTCCTTTCCACTTAGAGAAGACCCTTCAACACTTCTTTTAGGGTAGGTTTACTATTGATTAACTCTTTTAGTTTTTGCTTGTCCAAGAAGCTCTTTATCTCTCTTTCAATTCTAAATGATAATCTTGATGGGTAGAGTATCCTAGGTTGCAGATTTTGCCCTTTCAGCACATTGAATATAACATGCCACTTCCTTTTGGCCTGCAAAGTTTCTGCAGAGAAATCAGCTGATAGCCTTATGGAGATTCACTTGTATATGACTCTTTGTTCTTCTCTTGCTGCCTTAAGAATTCTCTGTTTATCTTTACCTTTTGCCATTTTAATTATGATATGTCCTGGGGTGGGTCTGTTTGTGTTCATCTTGTTTGAGGCCCTCTGTGCTTCCTGTGCTTAGATATCTATTTCCATCTTCAGGTTTGGAGAGTTTTCAGCCATAATTTCCTCAAATACATTTTCGAAACCTTCTCTCTCTTCTCCTTCTAGGACCCCTATAATGCAAAGGTTGGTACACTTAAAGTTATCCCTGAGATATCTTAGACTGTTTTCATTTTTGTAATTTGTTTTCCTTTTTGCTGTTCTGATTGGATGATTTCCATTATTCTATCTTCCAGATCACTTATGCATTCTTCTGTAGCACTTAGTCTGCTATTCATTCCTTCTAGTGTGTTTTTTATTTCAGCTATTGAATTCTTCATTTCTGATTGTGCCTTTTTTATATTTTCTAGTTCCTTGTTAAAATTTTCACTCTGTACATGTGTTCTTTTCCCTAATTCAGTTAAGATTTTTATTACTAGTGCTTTGAACTCTTTATCTGGTAAATTGTTTATTTCTGTTTCATTATTTATTTTTTCAGAGGTTCTCTCTTGCTCTTTCAAGTGAGAGCAGTTTCTTTTTTCATTTTGCTTAACTTTCTCTGCTTCTATGAATTTAAGTGAAAGAGTTACCTATTGTGGTTTTAAATGGATATTCTTACATGGGAGTGTCCCTATACAGACATTGCCCAATCCCTTTGATGGGAGAGCTAGATTTGAGATGGACACAAGTCACATCTTTCCTCAGGGTGTGCTGGCAGCTATCACCTTGGTAGGGGGTGGGGTTGGAGATGGAGGGGGTCAGAGTGCTCACTCCACTCGGGCTGGGACACACACCTCAGCTGAGGCTGTTGCAGGAAACCCAGTAGCCTCTAGAGCAGTCCTTTCTCTACCCTGCCTCCGGGGCAAGCCAGCTCCTCAGGAGTGGAGTACAGGCTTCCCACAGCCCTCCTGTTAGTCCCAGTGGTCCTTTAACCAGCCAGTGGTTCTCATCTCCCCCAGATAGGACGCCAGGACTGGGACACCCAATCTGTGGCTCTCATCCTTCACTCCCCAGGGTGGATGTCCACTCATATATTCTCCTCTTTCCTCTGAATCCCCTCCCAGGAGCATAGGTCCTGACTGCATTGCTTTTCTTCCCTTCCTACCCAATTACTTTGTATCTTTCTTATAGTCTTGGTTGTACAGGAGTCCTTCTGCCAGTTTCCAGTTAGTTTTCAGTGAGAATTGTTCCACATGTAGATTATTTTTTAAGTGTTCATGAGGGGAGGTGAGCTCCATGTCCTCTTCCTCTGCCACCTTGGTCAATCTCCCATACAACACTTCTTTTAAATGGAGTTTCATTTTCCAATGGCTAAATTGCTTTAAAGTTTAAAAATCACTACAGGAAAGGCTTTAAAGCAAAGGATAATCTAATTTTGGATAGCCATAAGTATCTTCATAGAACTTTTAGAGAAACGCCATCTATTTCCTTCAGTAATACTTCCAGATTTTTATAAGGAAAACCTTATATTGTACCTTGTACTTCAATATTGGGTTATAATACCCACTACTGACTGACTTTTCCAAATACTTCTTTTCTGGATTCAAATGTCATATTAAAAAAAGCAAAAAGATACAGCAAATTAAGTGAATCAAGAACTCTAACAACAATAATGGCTAGCATTTTTTGAGTGCCTACCATGTGTCAGGAAATTTATTGGCCACTTTATATATATTAAATGTTATTAAATCCTCACAACAGCATTGCAGGGTCAGTACCAATATCTCAATTTAAAATGAGTGAACTGAGACTTAGAGACGTTAATAACTTGTCCAAGTTCATATAACTGAATAATGATAAAACTACAATCTGAAGCCCATATTACTTCCATGAATACCATATATCCTCTTAGAAACACTGAGGTGAGACATTAGGATATAGTCTTATCCCTTCAAAGGCTTAGACAAAGAGAAGGTTGGTAATATCATAGACTCTGTGATAACTAGCACTGCATAAATCATAATCAATGGAAACACTAAATCTATACTCAGAATTTGGAAAATCACAAGATATCTATGTTAACTCTGAATACTGTGATAATTGAAAAGACAACATTTACCCCTATTTGATGTCAGAAAAGGCTTACATTTTGAAAAAGTCTAGAAATCTTGCTTTCAGGTTTACAAGGGAAAAGGGACCTTCACTTTCTCTCCTAGATTTCTTTGCCTTCCTACTACATTTCTCTCCAAAAAGTTTAGCTTATATCAATC
Source organism: Balaenoptera musculus (assembly GCF_009873245.2). Taxonomy (NCBI): domain Eukaryota; kingdom Metazoa; phylum Chordata; class Mammalia; order Artiodactyla; family Balaenopteridae; genus Balaenoptera; species Balaenoptera musculus. The sequence continues at coordinate 47,723,097 of NC_045788.1, forward strand.
AAAATTTCCCTTTTAACAGATGTGCATCTCAAACTCAATATCCCACCCTTCACAATTACTGCATAATCCAATTGTGAAGGCAAAATGATTGTTACGTGGAATATATCTTTAAAACCTTTAGCAGTTAAGAAAAAAGAGACACACCTAGGCTTATTTTTTCCATCTGGAGCCAAAACTTTTCATGGGCAAACTATATGGTATTTGTATTGGCAAGAAGAAGAGTGTGATTTCAAAACACCACCTAGTAGTGCTGTAATGTAGGCCACAGTGCTAATGAGGCATGGTGGTGAATATCGTTCTTGTAATAGTATCAATTGTTTCAATATGTAAAAGTCTGTTTAAAGCTATGTATTGAACCTCTACTCATGTCTAGTCATCCTAAAATTGAATCCTACAAGTTACTAACAGACTTAAGCTTACAACCGTCTCTGAAAATAGATCAAAAGGCACACCCTGCTCAAGATGGCTCAATAATGTCTTTTTCTGGAAAAAAGTGAGAGCAGTTCTCAAAAAAACACTTTTTTAATTGAATGATTGCACAACCTAATGGTGGGATTGTCCAGACTTGGTGTTTGGTGGGGGAAGATTCAACCTTGCTTGATTACCCTCACTTCATCTGGAGCTCTGTCCCCATGAGGATACTAAAATCAAACAACCAAGAATTGTATCAGTAAAGTGCTTAATGAAGATGTCCTATAGTGGAGTTTAAACAAATGTGATGCCTGGTGGCGCAGTGGTTGAGAGTCTGCCTGCCAATACAGAGAACACGAGTTCAAGCCCTGGTCTGGGAAGATCCCACATGCCGCGGAGCAACTAGGCCCGTGAGCCACAACTACTGAGCCTGCGCGTCTGGAGCCTGTGCTCCGCAACAAGAGAGGCCGCGATGGTGAGAGGCCCGCGCACCGCGATGAAGAGTGGCCCCCGCTTGCCGCAACTAGAGAAAGCCCTCGCACGGAAATGAAGACCCGACACAGCCAAAAAAATAAATAAATAAATAAATAAAAACTTGAAAAAAAACCCAAACAAACAAATGTGAATGTACTTATTTTTCCTATTTGATTAATTGCTATATTCCTCCTAAAGAAAAAGCTTTTCAGAAAGATTAGGTCGTGGCTATTACATGCACATACTATAATTCATATAACACCATTGAAAAGAGCTCAGAAGCCAGATTCCACACTCACAAACTCAAATTTCTTTCCTATTTCATCACTTTTTCAGTCTATCCCCAACAAAATGGTTCCCATCACCAACCAGCCTGGCTGCCTAAATAAGATCTGTAGGATCCTATCAGTGATGGTGATGGCGATGGCAAGTGAATGATGAGGCAAACATTTGTCAATTCTGCCTCTTAAGGTTGGGAGTGATCTTGTGTATCCAGAAATCAAGGGTTTCATGCTATTAATATTTATATTGTCTAAAGGAATGCCCCCATATAGTGATTTGTGGCCACAAAACTGCCATAACTACCACACTCTCAACAGGAGCATATAACTAAGACATGGAAGAACAGCTGGCCGATTGCACCTGCATTTCTGCATCTGCAACTAACAACTGGTCCAAATGGGAGGCCACACCCATAAGGTAGAGGTGTGGGGAGAAATTGGCCGACCGCTGAGTGTGCTGTAATATAGTAGAACCCCCTCTATGCTGTTAAATGAAAAGCAGAGATTAGACACAGGAAAGCAAAAATGTCCATCTTCCTCTGTTAACAACCTCAGGGTTTATACCAGATCAGACAATAAATTATCAAGTAAGATAAGATTCTATTGTATCCAAGGATAAGATACCCTGAGATTCTCAAAGAAGTTAAAACAAATTTAAATAAAGTCAAATTCCTTCCCTAATCCTAGAGCAACTATTTTTCTTTTTGCCAGTTGGAATATTTCATGCCCTTATCAAAGGCATACCAGAGCATCACACGGTCTAATTCCACTTTTCCTTGTGTTACAACATGGTCACCTTTTGCTGGAGGAGAGGAGGGAAGGAAGTCCATGATGCTCTCTGGAGCCTCCATGGAAGCCTGTTTTTGCTCTTCATCAAAACCTTCCTAAAACAAGGGCTCTTTCCCGTCTCTATCATGAAGGTAGAGCTTCGGTTCTTGCAAGCCTCTTGCTGCCTTCTTTCCCGGCGTTTCTCGCCTCCCATCAGTCACAGGACAGACTACCTCCACAAGCCATCATTAACCTGCCAATTCTGCCTCCAAACAAGGAGGACAAGAGCTCACTAATTTGAAGATCAAAAAGCCACTTGTCCATTATATAATTGGAATGAAAGGCAAAATGTTGCCGTTCTGAAGAGCCCAGTAATTACTAGCTGTTAATTGCTCTCTCGTGGTGACTCACTTGTAATTAAAAAGAACAGCTCGTTGCAGGCCGATAAGCAATGGTGGAGCCCAGCGGTTTAATCAACAAAGCAGAAAAATTTGTTTCTGCCGCGGCCAACAACAGCTTGAGAAATCTTCAGATGTCCAATTGAGATTAAAAACTGTCTATTTAGTGCAGTCAGATTTTATTTTAACCAAGGAAATGACTATTTGAAGTCTTCCAACGTGAGTGTCTCTGCCACATCCCCGCTGGTGCCGTGGGGACTAATCACGGGCTGGGGTTGTGATCACTCAAGTAAAGAAATGTAGCGACTTTCCTCTTGACTTCATCATTCTTGGGTAATTGGCCTGTCTGAGGTGAGTACTCTTTTTTTTTTTTTTTCTTTTTAAAGAAAGCGCTTTAAAGTATGGAAGGCCCACAGACTGTGCATTTAATTACTGTTCATATTTCATGCAGTCAAACTGAATTTCATTTAAAAAGAAAATGATTTACCCATCTTAAAAAAGCCTTATATGCTCTGCTCTGCTTTTTTCTTTCAGGGGTTATATATTTACATGCCGCCCAAAAATGTATTTAGGGCATCAAAGTTAATTCTGTAAGCAGCTTCTCTGTCATTTCCTCTTTCATCTAATAGCCACAAATGACAGCTATCCTTAGGAGGGATGGCTGGATACTCCCTGGAAAAATAATACTACATTTAGTTAAGAAGGTTCCCAGGTTAAGTGGGATTACTTGGTCCCAGTTTGGCTCGCATTTCTCTGATTGTGAATGGCGTGTGTGCCCACCCCCGTGCCTCTTTTCTTCTCCTTCTTCCAGGTCATGGTAGTTGGAAAGCCATTTGTTTTTAAAATTTGCATGTGCTTCCACTTAACTGCTCCTCATATGGGTCTCAAGCTATGTTTAAGTCTAGTCTTTCATCAGGGAGGAAATAACTGCTGCCTTCACTAATCATAAGAAACGCATCTCTTTGTTGTCTGGATTGTATTAAAAATGCACCTCAATCACAATGCCAGTGATACAAACTCTTGGTCAAATATCTACCGTAGGAATTGCGTAAGTGTTGGCACTAGTCATCCTGTACAAAATGGTTTATCACTCCAGCTCAAATGGTGCTTCTGAAAAGATCTGTCCCCTTGCCAGCCACTAAAGCAAACTTCTCTTTCTCCTACACTAATGATAGTCTTAAGATATAGCCTACAAGTAAATGAGTAAGTTAATTCAGGGTAATGAAAAATTAACCTACTGTTAGCTTAATTTGATTGTCCCTATCTTCTCTTTGAAAATACTGCTGACGTCAGGCTAAAGGAGACTGGTACCCCCTACTTGCCTCCATGCCAATCTACTTAAAGTCATACAGGCCTCCCTCCTACTAGGGAACTCATCAGTTGAGTCCTAAGCTAACTTTCCTGCATTAAGATGTCTGCTTTCAGGAAGAAGAAGGAAGAAAGAAAAAGAGAAGCTTTACCGGGTTTTCTTTTACCCTTCTTTTCATTTATATCTGAGAACCAATGGCCTACCATCATGGAAAGGGTAGAGTCCAATCTTAGTTTAAATCCCAACTTTATTGTTTCTTAATGAGTAACCATGAGAAAGTTATTTGGCCTCTTAAATCTCAATTGAATCCATGGAGAAAATAACTCTTTTAAGGGACTGTTGCCAAAAATAGATGAAAGAATATTTTGAACATAATAGGTGTTTGGTAAATGATAGCTGTTCCTAAAGAATGTTGGATACTAGTAATATGATACGCATGCTAATTCAAGAAAGGTCCCTCCCCATGGAGTCCTCTGTATACTTTCAAATATGGCAGGAGGACCTGGAAAAGAGAACCCCCGAAGTGTTTTGTTGAGTATTCCCCATTTTCTCCCACTCCTACACTTCATCACTGTGTACATGCCATTAATTACTTCAACTACAGTAAAATCTGGCATGAGGGGAGGGTAGGACACAGTGAATCAATGAATGACCCAAAGAGGAATTTGATAGTAGATTCACTTTAATAAAAAGGTGGGAGGGCAAAAAAGAAGACAGAGAATTATTTTCTGAAGTTTAAGTTTCTGAAAAATTTCCTCAGGATGTTAATGAGCAAAAAGAAGAGCGCACAAACACACCCACACACACCCACACACACACACACACACACATTTCTCCTGACAACCCTTACCACACCTATCCATCCTATAAATAAGTTTAGTGCCTTATATACAATAAACCTGAGAGGAAACCATTCATATGAGCAGCACCATCTTCTAATTTAAGAAAGCCGTGCAACTGGAAAAATAATGAAATCAAATTATTTTTTCCTAAAATATATATTCAAAAGTTGTTGCCTCTTTGATGTAACATTCCTTTCTGGCCTTTATTCTACTAGGACCTATTGTGTGGTCTTTTATTTCTCATTGATAATTAGGAAGCTTTTAAAACTATTACTGAAGCCAAGAAAAATTCAATGCCTTAGGTGAAGAATCGTAGTCTTATTTTTAGTTACAAACTAAACTTGGACCTATAGTGATCCTTCCTGTATACAACCATGGAAACATCAAGTGACAGAGTTGAAAGAGATTTAGAAGAGTCTTTTGCAGATATAGGCCTTTAAAAGTTACAAAATAAGTACAAATAGTCACTAAGTTCTACACTTAGATAAACCTCAAAGAGAACAGCTACTAATATGCCTCAGGGCTTCACCTTCCCCCAAAGGCTGAGTAGCAAAGGGTCACGGATATAAGAATAGAATTTGGTATTAGAAAGTGAATGGTTCACTTGTCAGGAGCAGGCTCTACTACCAGCCCTGGCTTGACCCTGGATGGATCCTCTCACCTCCCTGATGTGATAATTGAAGCAGAGAAACCCTGAAGGCCCATCCAGCTTAAAGAGTCTATTTTTCTATAATTACTTTTTTAAAAAATCTTGTGGTAAAATATACATAAAATTTACCATTTTAAGCATCCTTATGTGTACAATTTAATTGTAAACATTTTAAGTGTACATTGTGAAATGTACAAGTGTACATTTTAAAGTGTACAATTAGGTACATTTACATGTGCAACCATCACCACCATTCATCTCCAGAACTTTTTCATCATTCCAAACCGAAACTCTGTACCCATTAAACAATAACTTATCATTTTCTTCTCCCCACAGCTCCCGGTAACCACTATCCTCCTTTCTGTCTTGATGCATTTGCCTATTCTAGGTACCCCATATAAGTGGAATCATACTTTATTTGTCCTTTGATGTCTGGCTTATTTCACTTAGCGTATTGTTTCAAGGTACACCCATGCTGTAGCATGTGTCAAAATTTCATTCCTTTTTAAGGTTGAATAATATTCCACTGTATAGATAGACCATATTTTTTGTGTATCCATTCATCTGCTGATGGGCATTTAAGTTGTTTCTACCTTTTTAGCTATTGCTAATAATGCTACTATGAACACTGGTGTACAAGTATCTGTTTGAGTCTCTATGTTCAATGGCAACTTTTGAGATCCAGGAAGAGTCCAAGCAGACTTAAAAGGCTATTGACAGTAGCCTGTCGGCATCGGGCTCATGTGCCCTGGTTAGAAAGTCAAGAAGATAATGCGACATCACTTGACTCACTTTGTACCATACCAACTACCAGAAGCTGCTCAACAAAGGTCTTCTAATAACAGAAAGCAGACTCAGCCTCTTTGGATCAATTACATGTTAAGCCTAAATCCTCTTATAGGGTGTGGGCAACCTCCTGCCCGCGCATCGTGCTGGTTAAGGGCAAAAGCCAAACAATATGTTTATGCGCTGGCTTTTCTGAACACTCATCTTCCTGTGTCTACTCACGACGCCCAGACCAGCAGGCCTGGGATGACTGTAGCCAATTCTGATCACACTGAACTCCTGCGTTCACTTTATGATTGGGATGTGGAGGGGGCACTTTGTTTTCCTACTTCCTGTTTCTATTTTTCAGGCAGCACCTGTCACCAGCAGTCTTGACTTTGACAGTTTTCTTTTGAGTCTCTTTGCTTTTTTTCTCATACTTGTTCTAAGGTTTATCAGAGGAAACACTTGCCCTCCCAAGGATGGCCTCCACGCTGTGACAGATTAATCCAAGTGGACTGAACTTCCTTCAGACAGAGGACACTAATTATTATGAAGGCACTTAGAACACAATGCGAGCTGACATCTGACAGACCATTCCCTGCCAGCTCTGCATTGTCTTAATGTCAGACCCTGTCAGTTCCCAGCCTTAATTACATCCTGTTTACAAACATTAGGCCTGACTTCAGATGAAGCCTTAACAAAGGTTGACAAAGGTCAGGGTCACATCGCAAGGATGTTATCTGTCTGTACTCTCCTCCCGATAAACCAGAGGTAGAGGGCTGATTCGGGAGATAGCTTTCAGAGCAGAAAAATGCACTGTGGTCACTGGAATATCTAATCTCTGCGGACACATTTTCATCCAATCTGCTAAGCACTGTGGCAGGGAGAGGGGGTGAAATTTAGAGGGCCAACTTGGTGCTGCTTGTTATCTGAAATCCCCTGAGGGCAGACATGGCAAAGGTGTTGGGAAAAACCTTCAGCAGGAAGGCGGTAGTCACCCTTTGCCACCGATTCAAGAAAAACAAATTCAAGCTTTAAAAAATGAACCCCAGTTAAAATAGAGACCTGTGTCAAAGATAACAAGCAAATCTTAACTAGTATACATGACCTGATTTTTTTCCAATCATTATTTTTGAAATGTTTTTATGTTAGGGTCAAGTAGGAGATTTTTTCTTAAGCAAAGTACTCTTTAGATTCATTTTATATGCTAGATTTGTAGGTATCACATGAGACTTTCATTCAAAGCAATCAGACTTGATTATCTTTGAATGTTAATAGGTTACAACAGTAATTAATAGTATAACCTATTTTTGTTTGGTTGTTTGTTTTTTTAGGTTTTGGCCTTAGTGGTCATCTGCCAATCTCTGTATTTTACAAATGGGAAGAGAGAGGGTTGAATTATGTAACATAACTAGATCTTACAGCACACTGGTGGCAAGGCCAAGCCGGAGCCAAAATCTCTCACACATAGTCTGGGGTTCCTTGGAAGTAAACACTTTATTTTTAGAATTCTTACGGAGCCTGGCACCTAGTTACTAGACATCTGTTTAACAACTTATTCATTCTGCCCCTTCAGCCTTCTTTCCTAAAGATCTAAAGAACTTACAATTCTTTTCATCTTATAAGTTCCAACACATAAGCTGTTTCAAATGTTCTTCTCTTTAAGGTGTACTTCTTTAAGTCTTGAAATTCCCATCGTGCCCACAAAAGCACTCAGTAGATCATTTACATAACTGCTTGGGCACCACTTGGTTCTTCCACATTATCAAGACTTCTGCTGTGCTACCGCCAGATCATTTTCTTATTGAGTCCAGTGAGTGGCAATCTGTTCAACAGGCTTGCTTCCTAAATGTACACCTTGTAGAAGTGAGTTTAGGTGTATCTCTAACAACTGTGTCATAATCGGTTTTTTAGGTCAACAGCGTTTCATAGAAATGGCCTCCTTTGGTGTCTAGTTCTTCCTTCATCAGCTACACTGCCCTGCCGCACCACACACCCAGGGCACAGAGACACACTTTCAGACCTACTGCTTAGCCCCTCTCCCAAGAAGCTCATCTGGCCCTAGAGTTCTTGCCACCAGTAGGTAACTCTGAATTTTTTTAGGCTTGGTCCTGACTCTTCACCTCTTTTCTTCCTCATCTCTGTGAGAGGCCTTCTGTTCAAACACAGTAAGTCTAAGAACAAATCATTTCCAGGGTCCCTCTCCCAATCCTCCCATCTTGAAAGAAGAAACATCATTCTCATGACCCTAATTTTTAACCTTTGAGAGTCCTTTCTCGGCCCTACCTACTTCCCTGTAGTGAAGAACCAAGCAATTGTTCATTGCTTTGTCCAATGTGCCTGCCGCAGTACCTCAAACATAGTAGGCACTTAGTAATGCATGGATAAATGAGCAAAGAAATGAAAGGATCCATGTAGAAATGGACAAACTTGATGAAATCACTGAGTCTTTGATAATTTTTTCTTCACAGTATCCCAGCTCTTCTTTTCCACTTCCTCCTTCACAACCATCTCCATTTTCCAGGCTTCCTTCACCAGGGATCTGAATTACTACAAACCATTGTTGGTTCATCTGCCTTAGTTTCTCCACCGAACCCCTCCCAACTATGGCTGGGCACAGATAGTGCTGTACAAAAACTGGTGCTTCACTCTTACCTAAAACACAGACCCCTTGCAACAATCCCGTCAAATATTCTAATTTGTTCTATAAAAATGTCAAGTAGCTCTAGGCCCAGGTCCAACTCCTGCCAAGTGTGACTTATTCCATTCCCCCAGGATGACAATGAAATGCTGTTTAACTATCCTTTGACTACACTTCTCTGAAGAGGTGTGTTCCCCATAACATTCTGTGGTCTAGACCAGATTTCCCAGCTTATGGGGGATTATGTCATTTGGGACTGAATCCAAGACTTGGCTTAAATAAAGATGTATTACTGCCTTGCTGCTCATGCGTTGACCATATTCACAGAGTGAAGGCAGATGAATCTCCCCGTCAAGTGTAATACAGAACTCTCTGACGACAAACTTGACTTACGGTAGTAAAATTGAGATTACAGTGAAGTTGAACTAAAATCCCTAGGTGTTATACTACTTTAACTTGCTTCATTCACTGTGATGAGCTACATAGTTCAGAAGGCGGTAGTTACTGCAGGCTGAAAAGTTGTGTCCTAAGATATTTCCACCATAGCGCTGTAAAGTTTGTGTTTGTTATGTCTGCCAGCTAGTGGCTGGAATGTCTAGTAGGAATTTCTCTCAATTAGCAAAGGGAATAAATGTGGGTTGGGGGCAGTGGGGAAGGAGGAGGGCCAAGGGAAAAATGAATGAAAGGATGCATTCTTTCCTGTAAAACCTTGAGGAAGTGTGATAAAGCTGGCCTTTTTGCATGCATTACATATACATTTTAGTGCTAAGTACAGTTTAAAGATGGACAATAATCATCTGTTATCCGGGTAACACTGACACATTAATGGTTCTATTTGTAAGTCTTAAGACAAGATCAATAATTGAGAGCTTTAAAAACATCAGGCACACCTGCAACTTCTTCCCACGACTGAAAAATCACTGCTTGCTCTTTTTTCAGACGGTTGTTTTACTTTCATTGCATTTGTAACGTCAGTCATATGCACGACTCACTCTCCCATCAGAATTGGGTTACAGCCAGTGGCTAGCGCCTCCGGAAATACAGACCTAATATTTCGCAATAGCTCTATGAGGGTGTGCAACCGCATGCTTTACTAACCCAAACAAGAAAATCTAATTTTAGAGGGAAAGGAGTTGAGAGGGTCAGAAGAAAACCATGTCACTAATCTAGTACATACTTTTATATTGGGGTGTATGCAAAAGTTCAGTGCTGAAGTGAACTCCCAAATTCCTAGTATGCTCACAATAAGCTGTTTAATTCAAGTGCAAGGAATCTTACCACAGGATTTCATAAGATGCAACTTTTCCAAACAGGAAAAGAGACACTGACACAACCAAAAATTCTACAGCTCTTAAGCAGAGAGTCGAAGAAAAGATATCACTTTACAAAATAAGTCAGTTTGCCAGGCTGATTCGGCCTTCTTTAGTGGTGGATGGTGAGGGGTGGAGTGACTAAGAGGGTTGGCGTGCAAGGAGCCTGGAGCATATGAAAGCAGAGGCTTTGAGGGTGCAAAATTAAACAGGACTTCGCAGAGCCCACTAAAAAAAGAAGCAGGGTGGCTGGAGAAGTAGTTGTGCCCAAACTGACCCTAAAGCCTTGATTATCAAATCTTTCCTTTCATTCAGGTCTTTGGATCCAAAGCAAGATAATTTTTAATTTAAAACAATGCTAGATTTGATGGTCAAACTGTACTGTGCACCAGATAGGTCCAGGTGCTGTGCTCACTCTCCTCTCCTCAGCACCTTGAGTGATACCCAGCACACAGCAGACACCCAATGATGTACATGGGATGGGCGAATCAGTGAGAGACTGAGATGGGGGCTTGAATGTCGTCTTGGTGCTTCCGATGCATCATACTTTAAAGCAATCCCTTTAAAGTACCTTAGAGCCAGTATATTTTTAAATCAACGGTTCCATAGGATACGATTCAACTCCGGAAATAGATATAAATAAGGGGTATAATTTTCTGCCTCTCTGCTGAGCAATCAAAAACATTTTTTAGTCCCAATAGACACAGTGATGGACAATTCTGCCTTAAAAAAACAATAGAGTTGTCCAAGCAGCATCACCCACATCTCACAACTGGGAGGGCAGTTGCTTCCTGAGAATGACGGGAGGGGGCTCCACTCCAAGTAAAGCTTCTGCCCCAAAGATCCAACCTCCCCTTTAACTGCACCACAGTGGCAGCTCTCCTGTGGGAGGGTGGAGAGTATGGGAGGACAAAGAAGGAGGGATCTGCTAGGGGATGGTGCCATAGGCCAGACCCCAAGGCACAATATTATTTTATGCTCCTGTAACAATCCCAACTCATTCACTCCGTTATATCTACCCAAGTTTCTGAGCAGCTGGGAGCTGGCCAACTCCCATAGGGCGGGCAGCCTAGGCAAATAACAACCGTCATTGATTGATACAAAGTAAATATTCAGTACAACCATATAAAGTAAATATTATTATCACCATTTTACAGAAGAAAAATGTAAGGCGAATCTATTTAGCAGGTGATGAAGTTTGGATAGGAACCTCAGTTTGTCTGACTCTAAAACATGAGATTTTTTTCCAACACATCATTTTGCCTCCTGGATCCAATCCTCATGTAAGCTCATACTCCCAATGAGAATGTGATTATATAAAGAGGCACTCTCTTCCGTATTCAAACTAGGCATCATTTTTAGATAAAATCCTTTATACATATGGGTCTAATAATTTAAGCCCAAATTTGAAGAACCTGAAATATCACAAAGTAACAAACATCATAGAAGTCTCTCATTCCACCATATACTACAGAAGGAACCCTCTTTGTAAGAATATCTTGCAAGCTTAACTTGCACTTGTGAAAATAAATATATTAGCATTACGTAGCACTTTTCCACTGAAAGAGTTCAAAGCATTTTTCGAATACCAATTTGGTATTTGCTTGAGAAAATAAAAGCTGAAATATTATAGACAAACTCTAGGTGGCATCCCTTAAATAAAATTTATCTTTCTTCTTCCCAAAAAAAGGTAGGCATCTCAAAACACGTATTGACACTAAAACTATTAAAATAGGGGCTTCCCTGGTGACGCAGTGGTTGAGAATCTGCCTGCCAATGCAGGAGACACGGGTTCGAGCCCTGGTCTGGGAAGATCCCACATGCCGCGGAGCAACTAGGCCCGTGAGCCACAATTACTGAGCCTGCGCGTCTGGAGCCTGTGCTCCGCAACAAGAGAGGCCGCGATAGTGAGAGGCCCACGCACCACGATGAAGAGTGGCCCCCGCTTGCCGCAACTGGAGAAAGCCCTCGCACAGAAACGAAGACCCAACACAGCCATAAATAAATAAATAAATAAATAAAAATTAAAATTAAAAAAAAAAACTATTAAAATAGAATTCCAAAATTCATGAAGTACAAAAAAATACCCTAGTATGGCTACTACCATTTGAGAACTGAATTTAGTGTTCAGCTTCTTGAAAAACAAGGTGAAGAGAAAAAAAATTGTTTATATGTAATTCCATTGTCCAATAAAAGAGCTTTCTGTGGATTGTTGTTTAAGAAACTCTGAATAAGACATTGGATATCTTCTACCACTACTTTACAAAAAATACACAGATACTCTTCATGCGACATTACTTAAATTGACCCTCAAGAGAAGCTAAAGGAGAGTCATTTTTAAGAAAAGTAATTTGTTTCAGATGCAACTCTATTTTCCTTCTCCATAGATCATATCCAATTTTTACACCAATGAAGAGTACACTTGATTCCCTCCACCTCTTTTTCAAGATCTGTTAGTTGTCTGTAGATTTTTAGCAATAAAAATCCATCTTTTATTTTTTTTAAGGTAACACCTATGGACCACTTCATGTTTAACCTAGCCCTGTGCTAAGCATGCATTCTTTGACTCAGCGACTCTGGGCTACTAAAGATCCCACCCTCAGTGTCAGAACCACAAGTGGCAAGCCCGGGAGTCCAGCCTGGGTTAATCTGATTCCAGAATCGAGCTCTTAATCATCATACTACAAATCCTATTCTGTTTACCATAAGGGTATGTGACATTTTTATCTGTATTTCCAAAGTCAGGTAGATAAGAACGTCTTCCTGGGGAAATAATATTTTCCTTAGGTCAATTCTTTAAGGGCAGGCTCACAGAGGAAATCTGGACACTAGTTGCTTTTGATCAAGTGAAGAACTTGAAACCATAACCCAAATGTATTTTTAAACCTCAGCAACAACAGATAATAAATTCTGCAATATGTGGGGAAATGAACAAAGTCTATATGGAAGCATATAGGAAGTTATATGCTTCATAGAATAGGTAATAGGAACTTTCTCTTCAGGTCACCAATCAACTCAAAGTCAGTTAAAAGTATCGAATTGTCATCATGGATAATATTCTAGATGAAATAAGTTAGTGGTCAAAGCAAACACCTAAAACACCATGGACCACACTACAAAAACCCAGAAGCAATTATCACTCATCATTGCCCTGGCAGGAAGCTCCAGGGGGACCAAGGACTGAATGAGTAAAGGGACCACTATCACCTCTTAAATCTTGAGCCGACTGCTTCCAGATGAGCCATTTGGCATAGTGAGGAAATGGAGTTCTGAAATCTTGCCCAGATGTTGCATTTCAGCTAGAAATTATCAATAGTTGGGTTCATGATCCTTTATTTTCATGTATAAGACAATAGATTTTTCCAAACATGGTAATTTTGCTACCACTTTTAAGCAGATTGTGTCTTTGAATTTTTTGAAGACTTACCCAATATGTGCCGAAGCATGTAGACATTTGAAATTATGAGAGGGGAGAAGAAAGATATTGGTAGCTTGTCCAAGGACAGTTATCCAGGAGAGGGAGTGTCCTTTAGGGCTTATACAAATAGACCCTTTCTCTCTCTTCACATCATCCTAAAACACTCTCTGAACACCAAAGTTTTTCAATACTCTATTAAACGAAAACTCTAGAGTTACTGCTATTTTCAAAACATTACAGCAGAAGAATCCCTAAATCACAGTTGATGGCAGCTGTTTCTCATAACGACATGCCTAAAATAACGAGAGCCCAATGTGAACCCGAAGATTTCCATCCATGGATTCAGTTAGGCTCTGTGCTAGGTACTAGGGATTCAATAAGAAAAAACACGGAAATAGCCCTTGCCCTCAAGGAGGTTACAGTCCAACAGAGAAGTAAGACACTGAACATCAAATCATGAATAACCTTCCAATTAAAAACAAAACAGCTGACAAATATAATCCTGGTGCCCTCCAGTTTAGTTTAAAGGAGCCTAGATTCCTAAAAGGTGGGTGAGTGAGGGGAGGGAAGCAAGAAGATGTCAGTTATCCGAAAGCATTCCCAACAGAATGTTTTTTAAAGTAAAGTTTAGAAACATTTTTCCTGGGATTCTGTACCAAACCTCCAATTCTGGCAACTGGACTCATTGTTGATTCTGGTTACCAAATTGAAATGGCAACCAGCCCCCATAAGTTAAAAGCCCTGGATATATAGATACATATGTACTATATATTTTACTCTCTCCTCATTTTTTTTCTTTGCCAACTTCACATTTTATAGACATCCACATAGTTACTCCAGGAATGGCTCCATCTTAAACTTGACAGCCAGAGTGACAAGGTCTTGACTTTTTTTCTGTTTCCTTTCTACAACTAATTTTTTAAATTAAATAAATAATAATATTTCTCTCGGTGTAGAATCAAGGCACATCTTAAAAAGAAAATTTGAAAGATGTTTGTCTACTTCTAAAAACAACTGCTATGATCTAGCCTGAACCTTAAAATCCTAGAATTATATTATGTTGGACTTTGAATAAATCTTAGAATATGACCCATCCAGCCTTTCATTTTACAAATGAGGGAAATCATAATGTCTACTGATTTATGAGGGCCTCAATCATTTAACTCTTGAGACATTGAATGTGGTATATATCAAAGCCACGTGAACTTTGACATCATTATGCTTCCTGTAGCAAACTTTTTCAAAGATATTTGCTAAATATGTACAATGCAAAGGTGAGTAAGATCAGAGTTGCTGATCTTAAGAAGCTCTGTTTCTTGGCTTAAGGACCCAAAGGGTCACCTGCAGGTTAGGGCACCACCTATAACATGTCAGGCAGGACCCTAGATTGCCCTCTGGGGTGTATGTGAACTTCATAAGAATTTTACAACTATGTTGAACCCATTATGATATTAAGATATACTGAGCACCCATCTACTGAGTTTTGGGGCCAAAACTACTGCTCCAAAGTACAGTGGTCAATGTGTGTTAAATTAACCCAGAAAAGGAAATCAGGTCTTTCTGGGATCTCCAGGCATCTTAGTCCTGGACATTCAGAGAGTACATGTGACCATACAGATGCGAATGTAGGAGAAAAAAGTATGGTATCAGGATAAAGTATAGACGTGGTTAGTATAAACCATTGTGGCAGAAGAAATATAAAAAGAAAGTGTAGGTTATGTAATCAGTCTTCTTCTGATGTGTGTGATAATTGCCTAGCATTTGGCCAGATTTTATAAGTAGTCCTCTGAAAGAGTGCATATTTTTAGTAATTAAAGTACACAAATGACCCCACACCTTTACACACTTGTAAAGACCCAGCATTTCGTGCCAGATCCAGCACTTGAAGATTTAAAAGGAGAAAACCCTGATTAACTGTATTCACAAGACTTTCCTAACATAACAGATGTCAGGAGACAAGTATGACATCATATTATAGATAATTTTTTAATGGTCATCACTTTGAAAAATTGAAATTGAGATCAACCTAACTGAGCTCTTTTACCTTTTTTTATGAAAAATTAACAAACAAAATTTGATGATGAATGTACTTAGTGGAAAGGCATCCAAAACCAATTTGCCCTTCCAGACAGGCCCAGACTACACAATCACCTGGGCGCTGGGTCCTGGGAACTGCTTCTGCCCTCTAAAGAGAGGCCTCGTCCTTCTCCAGATTTTACAACCTGGTTCTGCTAGCTAGGGGAAAAAAATAATCCTCAAGAAGGACTGGTGCATTGCAATGGCATTCCAGAGGAAATTCACCATCAAAACTCACCATTGTAGGTTTTTTTGTTTTTTTTTTTTGTGGAAGGGAGATGATCTCCCTCTAGAAAGAAGGGAGAACCAGGCTTAATTTGCCCTTTTGCAAGTCAGAAACTAAGTTCTGTATTGCAAATTTGTGGAATGGAAGACCAGACACTTGCAGATACCACATTGGGCTAAGCACTTAGGCATTAACTTGGAAGTATGAAGGGCCCTTGTATACCCACTTCCTAGCATCTTTAGTTTGCTATCTATACGGCGTAAGAAAATATTCCAGCTAGAATCCTTAAGAAGGGTTGTCAGATTAGCAAATAAAAATTTAGGGCCCCCAGTTAAATTTGAATCTGAAATAAACAACAAATATAATTTGAGTACAAGTATGTCCCAGATGTCGCATGAAGATATACCTATGATAAATATATATAGATATAGATATATACCCAGTTTCTCTGAAATTCAAATTTAACTGGGTATCCTGTATTTTATTTGGCAATCGTATCCCTAAAGCTATCAATGAAGAATTTCTCTCGGAGCTAAATTTTAGCCCAGGTGGAAGGGAATATTGGGAAAGTGAATTCTGAGCTTTTTAATGTGTCCAGGGTCCTGCAGATTGCACTGTGCTTACTTTACAACTTCTCTGTGAGGTAGGACCAAAGTCCTTAATCCCTACTTTATGAGTGTAGACTCTGAGTTAAAGAATTGCACAAGGTTACAAAGCAAAGTAGAAGAGCTGGGATTCAAATTAAGATCCTCTGGCGTTTTGTAGGGGGCTCTGTCAATCACTACACTAAACAAACATCAGAGGAGGAAGAATTTAAGAAACTGGCTGGAAAGCATTGCTTTAGCAAGCAAAAATACCTGGCGCAAGCATGGACACTCTTTTCTGTTTTCACGCCTAAGTAAGCAATCATCTGTCTGTGTTCTTTACAAGCTGAGAGTGGCCATTAAGAAATGAAAGCGAGTTTAGATTTCACCGGCATGTTTGGATTTGACGACATTTTGCATTTCAAGAAACCAAGGTCAGCTCAACCTTTTTAGCACTGAGACCCAGATACCACCATGATCTAAGCAAACAACTACCCTGGTGAATTTAAGAGTAAGTGATGGAATAACTGTTTACTGCCTCCCATGCTTTAATTTGCCAAGACTATCTTTACTTCTAAATCTATTAAGGAGAGCTCTATTTCACTCTGCAAAATACTAGCAAATTCTGAAATGAGGTAGAATTTATCCTTGTGAATACACTTAGGGAATAAAAACAGTAACATCAGTAAAAGGTAACCTTCCCAACGTTAGCTGCCTTGAAGCATGCACCTTATTTTCTAACTCCAAGCAAAGCTATGGTCAGAAGAACTTTTATGTTAGAAAACTATAGAAAACTGAACCCCATGCTTCTTGTTAAAAAAAAAAAAAAGACATAGTGTGGGATTAACCTACCACTGCTAAGACATTCCAAATTCAAATCTTTCTCTATTCTACCACAAAATAAAATGCTCAGCTATATTTACCACGTCAAAAGAAATTAGTTGAGTTTCTAATATCACAGAAGCAAACTAATAGTTCTCACGTGGATATTCATGTTTAGAAGCCATGCAAGGAGTAACAATTGCCTATGACAACTGTCTGTGAAGAATATTGTCAGAAATTCCGAACTGCCCCAGAGGTGTGGCAAGAAAGTCCAGAGATTATTATTGGGTAATGACATTGGAAATAAAAAAGTATATAGTATTACAGTATTGAGGTATTAGAGCAGGGAATCAATTCAAGGAGACAAGCAAAATTTATATACTTTATTGATTTTAAATTTTACATGCTCTGCTATATGAGTAAATCTTTTGTAGTAATTCTAAAGCTTTGAAACATTGTAAATAACAGGGACTGTGGGGAGTTCAGGGCAACCATTTTTTCATACCAAAAGTATATAGCCTTTAATGCATATTAGAAGAAATTGGGGTAATAAAATACCTTAAAGCTAACTTAAGTCAGGGCTGCTGTGGGTTTTTTTTTTTTTTTTGGTCTCCAAAGAACGAGCATGTATCAGGTAGTGAAGTAATGCCAGGTAGCATTGTACTTAAGGAAAAGCATAATTAAATTGATCCTATTGTATTACACAAATCCAACATATCCTGTGTAAACTCAGAAACAGGTGGCTCTTTGTAGAAAAGTGGCTGGCTATTAACCAATGGAAGTAAAGTTTTCTCACACAAAAACAAATACACAGGAGGAAAACACTGAAACAATGGCTGACTCAGGATCCCATAATCAAGAAGCAGATTGAATTTGAAATCACCCCTGCCTGTTCAATGTACCTGAATCCAAAAGCCTCAATGCTGGGCACTGGGGGAGCCTGTTTCTAAACAGGAATTTGAGTAAGCCAGTCAGGTTCCTAGAGCCTGCCACCTTGACCAAAATCCACTGCAGGCTGGGTAGCTTGTAAGTTTCCATCATACATGCAATATAGAAGATGACAGACATGAAGGGGTTGGGAGGAGCTTTATATTTTTACTGCAGTGAGTCTGACTGACGCTTATGAAAACGTTTTGACACATTTAAGTGTGAGCAACAAATCTGTCCACTGATTCATAAGCCACATGTTTACTTAAAGAAGCCTGGCCCAATAAATAGGGATCAAAATCCCAAGTGCTTAAGTCCATAAAATTCCCGGAGGTGAACTAGCCCCAACAGAATATATTTGACCTTCTTAAAATGAGTACAGCTTTTCAAAAATACATAACCTGCTCTCTTTTTTTGCATCTGTACACTATTCTTTTTTTAATTCTGAGAAGCTACCTATCTGCCTTTCCAATATTTAAACTTCTATGAGTATAAAAGTGAGAGCAGTACTTCAAGTAATTAAAGCCCAGTGACTTTTTGCAGTTTTGACTTCTATTTATGTAGATCATATCCAGTATACTTGTTTGGAAGCTCTATTAACTACAAAGTTTGACTTTTTTTTTCTCGTTGTGGCACTCCTCTCACACATACAAAGCCGTTTGGCATCATGATTCCACACATTTACAAGAACCTAAAGGAGATGATGGCAATCCTCAAACACATCAGATTCAGATGAAAGAAAATAGTCTCTATGATCATCAAAATGGGACAAGAATTTTATATTCTTCGAGTTTCTAATGTGAGCCATTGAGAATGGAAATCAAAATCACTGTAACTATTAACGCTTAAATATTGGGCAGTGAATCATTACAGTGTCTTAAAACCGGAAACCTCAAAACTGGGTATTTCTAACCAACCCACTGACATAGGCAACCTTTGTGTGATGGAAGGAGGAAGGGGGAGTCCCTACGGGGGCGGTAAGTGAGTGGGAATGTAGGAGAGGAAAGGAAAGGAAAGAAATCTAACTCAAGGACCTTGAAAACTTAATTTGGAAACTTTGTTAGTGACTTTGGACTTCATTAAACTCCATGTATCACTCTAGCAGCATGATCTCAACAGTTTGAAAGGTATTTGTCATCAGTGAAAGAAAAACATTATTTTTAAAAGAGTGAAAAGATTGATGCATCACTGTGGACTACTTACGCCCCACGCAGTTCAGTCCTTAGTATCAATCTCAACGTGATGGCTTTTGCATACGGCGCATAATTAAACATTTTCTTTTCAGGGTTTTATAGAATCCCCATATGTTTTTAATGGCATCATCTGAATGTTTTTCTTAATAATTCTGGCAGCCTGCTCCTGAATCTTCAAGTTTGTTTTTTGTTCCTAATATCTTTTCTACAGAGGCTGCATTGTGCCAGAGATTGAATCAAAGTCTGAGAGCCCCATGGTCAAGGAAGACACACACGCAGAGACTCACATACTCTTACACTGCTTTCTCCTCACTCTTCACTTGCAATCTGTATTACTCTTGGCGCTGGGAAAAGATGGGTGAGAAAGAGAAGGCAAGGAAAGAACACGGGGCTCTGAGTCACAACCTCACTCTACCATGTGGCCCCTTTCTCTTCTGTAGTAAGACTGTCTAACTCATGTCGTATGTCTGTCTGTCTCTCTATGAATGTTTGGTGAGCGCATCTAGGTGTGTGCATGCACACGGGGTGGGATGACTTTGGCAGCTGCAACATATGGTCTGTTTGACATTCTGAGGCTGGACGAACCATAATTTGCTGACTCAATACCTACTGCCTCATGGGAACAGACTTTCTTCTTTTGAGCAGTGGTCCATTTTCTGAACCAAACCCCTTCAGACACAACCCATAAAACTGAAATAATGAAATGTTCGCCATTTGGCTTAGTCAGCCACATTTTGAGCTGTAAATCAGAATCACTTCCATTTCAGGTGGTATAAATGCGACCCAGTGATCAAGCCTACATACAGAAGGGGACATCAGGATACAATAATAATCTGAGATTCTAGTATCCATGTCTACTCAGGACTAGTGCCCATAGTCTCAAACAGAGAATGTAAGAGCCTCTGCTTGAAGAATAAGTAAATCCAAAAGAAAAATGTACCCATTGCTGTTCAAATGTAGCTTTGCATTTGCTTTATCCCAACATAAATTTAAATTCTGAAACTGACAAAGACAATAAATAACTCACTTTCGAATCATAGGTCTCCTTTAGATTGAGTGTTTGAACTCAGATCCAAGTTTCAAAATACAATATTTTTTTAAACGTGTTCTCACACTCTTTCCATATTTGTCATCTTGAAATCAGATGATGTGAATGAACAAAATAGAAACGGTAACCAAAACGGATTCCTTATGCTATTTTCCCCATTGAACTTCTTTTATTTACAGATGGCCAAGTGTCTATGAGGGCATTTGAAACTCTCCTATTATTAAGAGCTGAGCTTTACCAAAAATTTCAAAGAACTGGTATATATTTCAGAATTCTGCAGATGATGTGCCTTAAATAGAAACAACCACTCTGGAAAATCTTAAAACATATGCAGGCAAACAAGGACAGAAACAGATTATCTAGGAATGGGAATGCTATGGTTTTCAATGGTACCTCTAACATTTGTTGGTGAAACTTGACTGAAACAAGAATAATCTTTAATAGCCTCTCTTTTTAATGGTTTTCAGTAAGCAAAAATAATTTCTTCTTAAAAACCCAAACCTTCCTTTTTCTTCCATGTAAATTGCT
This sequence comes from Balaenoptera musculus, assembly GCF_009873245.2. Taxonomy (NCBI): domain Eukaryota; kingdom Metazoa; phylum Chordata; class Mammalia; order Artiodactyla; family Balaenopteridae; genus Balaenoptera; species Balaenoptera musculus. The sequence goes on from NC_045788.1 coordinate 47,743,770, forward strand.
GTAGGTGAATTTATAACATGGTAAATATAATAAAAAAAAAGAAGAAGAAGATTCTGGAAGTGAAGTGATTGGGCAAAAATAAAAAGTAAGGTTTAAAAAAAAATCAGTTGACTTTCCTCCTTATCCAGATACCATTTCAGCAGCTAGTCTCTTAGTCCAGGTCAAAGGAAGAAACTGCCAGAGAACCAAAGCCACAGGGTCTAACAAGCTCACTATCCAGTAGAAATTGTCACAACAGGACTTTTATCAGGCACCCACACAGCTATGCAACCTGCGTTAAAACCCAGAAGACATTTCTTAAAAGGCTTTGAGTCATGAACATCATTGGTAGGACAATGGCACTTCTGAGCTTTGATCTAAAATTGGTTTGAAGGACCTTCCCTATCCTTCTAGAGAAAACTGCATATATAAAAATAGCTTGGGGCTTCCCTGGTGGTGCAGTGGTTAAGAATCCACCTGCCAATGCAGGGGACACAGGTTCGAGCCCTAGTCCGGGAAGATCACGGAGTTGTTACGGAGCAACTAAGCCGGTGCACCACAACTACTGAGCCCATGCACCACAACTACTGAAGCCTGCGCACCTAGAGCCCATGCTCCGCAACAAGAGAAGCCACCGCAATGAGAAGCCCGCGCACCGCAATGAAGAGTAGACCCTGCTCGCCGCAACTAGAGAAAGCCCACGCACAGCAAAAGACCCAACGCAGCCAAAAATAAATAAATTAAATAAATTTTAAAAAAAAACTTTAAAAATAGCTTGGTGGTAGCTCCATGTTTGAAACAACCCTCACCCAACTGGACAGCCACCGCCAAGGCTTCCCACGTTCAGATCTCAGAGCATTTATCACCACCAACTTAATCCATAGAAGCTGAAGTGAGCACCAGTTGGTTCAGATGACCCCCACTTGTAGGCCTGAGAACAATTCTCCATCCAAGCAATGAGGAATTTTAAGGGTCCTAAGTTGGTAGATAGCAGGGTCTGATTTGCAGTAACTTTTCCTTTGGTTTTAGTTGCTGAGTACTAACTTGAACAAAGCCGCAGTCTCATGCTCTGAGGCAAACAACTAGATCCCTGCTTTTGTACTTGCCCACTTACCCAAGTTCCTCTAGGAGTCAGGCCTGCCTTATCCTGTCTTCCTACATACAAACGTTTGGTGGGTACTACTTGATATCAGGCACTGTGCTGGGCACTGGGGAGAAGAATGAGAATAAACAGGGCACAGTCCCTGCTCTCAAAAAAAAACTCACAGTAGAGAGAAGGCTAGAGATGTATCTTAAGTACACTAAAAGATGAAAAGTGCTCTAAGAGGGGAAGAAACAAATTGGTAGGGAGAACAAAGGTGGGGATCACTGGGATGATGGGATAGAATCAAGAAAATTTCATGAACGAGGTGACATCTGAGGTAGCACTTAAAGGTATTCATGTGGTAGGAAAAGCAGAGGGACATTAAACTACAAATGCAAGGAGAGCGCTCTAAGAAGGGAGCACAGCATGAACAAAGGCTGTGGTTCTTAAAACGTTCATCTTCAGACACATCACTTGGGGGTGCTTCTAAAAATGCAAATTGCTGGGCCTTTCAGATTCTGGTTCTGTTGGTCAAACACAGGGATCTGGAGTTTGCATTTTTAACAAGTAGGTAGAGTTCAGGTTGCATTTTGAGAAACGCCTGAGCAGGGTCATAACGGTACATGATATTTCAGGGATAAGAAGAAATTCAGTACGAACAGAGCATGGATAAGGGGGTGGGAGGTGGACTGAGAAATGAAGCTGATCAACCAGATCTGAGAGTGATTGCCAAGTCTTCCAGGCACCTGGGAAGCCCTACAATGTGATTCCGGGAAGCTTCACATACCAAGAGCCACCCTCAGAGCTGCATGAGGACTGTATCCAGTCTCTACAGCTGCAGCTTCTTGGGTGTCCAGAGCACAGCAGCAGGGAGAGGGGACGGAGACTAGCCTAAGCCCAGACAGCCCAATGATCCAACCCCAGTTCTGCCACTTACTGACTATATCCTCTTGGCAAGTGATTTAACCGTCTAGGGCCTCAGTTTTTCCTCTGCAAGATGAGAATAATAATACCAACCCAACGGGTCTAATATTCTGCAATAAAAGAAATATTCTATATCTTCATTTGGTTGGTTGTTACACACTATACATATGTAAAACTTCACATGTAATTATCAAGCTGTATACTTGAGTTGTTTATTTCATTGTATGAAATTATACATCAATATAATATCCATATGTATATGTAAAAAAATAAATACCAACATGTCAAGGTCATTCTAAAGAGTAAATGGTATAATACACGTGCAATGCCTATCTCAGTACCTTACATTTAGTTCTTTTAATAAAAATTAAATTACAATATCTAACATTTATTGAAAATTCAGGTAAACAGAGCAAAACAAAAAAATGATAAAGAAAATTTCAAATTTAGAGCCATAGTTTGCCTGCGTGAAGAAGATGCAGAATTTCCCCATGACTGAGTCTCCCCTGCGGGTGCCAGACCATCTGTGACAGATTCCCCAGACTTGTTCTCCCACTTTCTGGGTCCCATCCCAGATGTCCAGCCTCTCTCAAGTTGGATGCTCCCTGGTCTCACATAGTTTACCTGCCCACGATCATCACCAGCCAGCTTAACCATTTTTCACAGGACCTGTTTCTCGTGGTCTCACGCAATCCCAAACCTCTCCCCGTGCTGCAGTCATTATTTATGAGGGTGGGCACTGTACCTGAAGACAATTAATTTATTTGCCAAAGATACAGTTAACTAACTGCCCCACAAGGCTCCTGATCTCTATGGCATAAACAAACCAAGGCAGAGGAAGAGCATCCTGATACGGAGGATACGGAGGATAGTGGATAGCCGTATCTTGAATCTTTGTCTCCTTGTTATGTTAACTAACAGTAGCATGACTCTCAATTTAAAGGACCCTCTGGTAAGACATTTTCCTCTACCTTCTCTCATTTGACCCTCTCCCTAACCTCATAAGAGAGGCAAGACATTCCACTCATTTTACAGATGGGAAAATATTGAGCTTCAGAGAAATTAGGTGACTTAGTCATACAGCCACTAAGCTACAAAGACTTGAACCCAGGCTCCCTGGCTCCTGGTGTACATGCTCTCCATTAGTCTACTTCTGCTACCTCTCATTTTCTGGTTACTTTGGCCTTCGGCAAGAGTGCTAATGAATATTCATGGTTCTGGCCCTTCCATGTAAAAGATTATTAGTTTCAAATCACATGAAAATAAAGCCCATACAGCCTAACAAATAGCTGTATTAATCTACTTCTTAAGAAGAGGCCATTAACTTTAAAGACATTGAAGAACCAACTGAATTCCTTTCTGTACCAATTAGGAGCAGATTTGGAGCCACGGCTGTCATCATGGTAGAGTACAAAAAACAGGTTTTGGAGCAGAAGGATCTGGGTTCACAATCCTGACTTTGCATGATCTTGAGCAAGTTCCTGAAATTCTGAGTCTGGTTTTTCTCATCCTTAAAATGGGGTGATCACCTCTAAACTCAGGCATGATCGTACAACAATAAATACCACAAGCCTAGTTCAGTAACCACATAGAGGCCCTTAACAATTGTTAGCCCACTTCCCCCAGACGGGTGTCCTAAACTCCAATGTGCATGAGAGCGTGTTAAAACACAGCCTGCTGAGTTGCCCCATCCTCCAAGTTTCTGATTTGGAGGCTGCTGCTGATGTAGCTGGGCCCTGGCATCACACTTTGAGAACCAACGCTCTCAAGCCAGAGGTGTCATGTAGACACAGAGATAGAGGTCACTGGGTAAAAATCTTTACCCTAGAATGGCCATGCCAAGCTCCTGGGTGTCAATCACTAACTCACAAGCAAAGCCAGCTGGGAAAACAGAAGGCCAAAAATGACCGTAATCCTGACCCCTTGATGGCCTCAGTGTCAGGGACTCATTAGGGTCAGAAGACTCTGAGCTAAGTAAGCACTTTGTCTAAAACTCCTTGTGGTAACTGTTCTTCCACTTAAGACCTTCGGAAACTCCTACCCAAGGATCTCCCATCTCCACTCCTAGAAGCCTTGCTGCCTTATAAACAGTCCCTGAAAGTCCCTGAGATCAACCAGACCAGTGCTAATAAGATCCAGTGTTACAGTCTGATTGAGGCTGCTCAGCTAAACACCCACTCGCCCGCAGTAAGATTTCTCCAGCACCTCCGTCTCTCCATGCCCTATCTCATACACACACACAAATTTTCAGAATCTGAGGGTCTTTCAGGAGTACAGTTAGGTCAATCTTTTAAGAAATGCACCAGCAATCGCTCAGTTTTACACCTAATCGTTTTTCTTAAAGGGAGAGGCAGACTTTGCTTCTTGAAATGAATAAAGCAATGACAAAACCCCAGAAAATATGTTAACCCTGTTTTATGAAGGCGGTATAGACAGTATATTCTCTTTTGTTTCCAGATATGAAGAATACATAAAAACGTGATGAACAGGCACTGGCATAAATATCGTCCTGTTCTTGTGCAGAAATTTGTAATATATCTCTATTTTGCTGCAGCCGGATTCCACTGAGTCATCAATTTCCCCTGTATTATGCAATGTTCGGCTCGGTTGGAATATTAAGCAGCCATCAGATTCTGAACTTTGCATTTCCTCACATTTGGCCCTTCCCTGATCAAGCTTTGTTTCTCTGTGATTATATATATACATCAGACCCTGGAATCAACTTTCTTTGTTTTATCAAGACCTGGTGTGTAGTGATTCTGATTTATCATTTTTACAACAGTCTCTTCCCTGCGGGCTCCAGGTCGTGATGGTGGCATTGCTACGATTTATGGTGGGGATTGTTGACGGAAGATGTATGCTCTTTTTGATTTTCCTTCCTCCCGACACCTGGTTCTTATTTTCCCAACTCTAGCTTCTGCCATTTTAAGCATTATTTACCATTTGCTGAAATGCATCAGTTTATTTGGTGGGGACGTGTAAGGTAGAGGATGGATTTTTACAGTTGGCTATGATTTTTCCTCTTATCAACCCAATGCTGAAATGTTTTTTACATTTTCTTATGTTGTTAGCAACCTGGAGTTCATATTCATTTCTCACTTGTTTCTCCTTATCTGCCATGACATATTAGTCCTCTTGGAAAGAAAAAGAAAATGCAGGCTGGGTAGGTTCCTTACGGAGGTTCCTGAATTTTCTGTGACTCACGCTGTAGGTGGTCACCTCCTTTCCCAACCTGGATATGTTATTTATTACTTAGTGAAGGCTCCTCTCTCTCAAAAGGCCCAGAGCAAGGCTAATTTTTCTTCAGAGTCTAAGAACACTTCAGAAGAGCTTGGCAAAAAGTAGAGCTTTTGAAGCCACTTAGGAATCCATTTGCCAATATTGAAGATAACTTTAAAAAGTGGGCATGAAAAACACAAAGATGCTCACACCTGAGAAATGTTTGATTTTGAAGACTGACATATAGGTTTTCTCTCCAAAGTGAATCACAAACCAATTGAGACCGGAAACTGAAAACACCCAGAGTGCTTTCTCCCTCTCTTGCCTCCCCTAAGGCACCCAGCAAAGTGCTGGACACTGAGAAGGCCTTGTCTATATTGATGTCTACTGCCACTTTTAGCCAGGGCTTCTTTTGTTAATTTATATACTTTTCCAAGAGGTCAGGTAGTTCAGGGTGTCATTTAAACGGGATAAATAACTAACACTCCCTCCGCCTGCCCCTCCACTCACTCCTGATAACAGAAGTCAGCTTCTTGAATTGTCATTTTTAAATAAAAAATTTAGGTCAATCAGACATGCTCTGGTGGAGAGAGCTAATCACCTCCCAGGAATAGATGGCCAGACATAGCGGTTTTCCAGGACGATTCCTGTTTATGCGTGTTATCTCAGTGTAATTATTAACAATAGCATCCTTTCACTCTCAAAAGTATCCTATTTTAGATGAAAATTATATAGTCATGCTATCCTGTATTTATCCCCAATTTCTTCCTTTTAGTAACTACGCCCCTGCTGAGTTTTATGTAACAGGATACTTGTCCAGCTTGACACTGCATTTTCCAGCTCTCTTTGCAGCTTGGTGTGGCCAATTATTTATATAATAAACAAGCATCTCGTGCTGACTTTTTGCCAGGCACTGTTCTAGGTACTCCTCGAATTAAAACATTCAATTGTCATCCTAGGAACTAGGTGCTGTTTCATCATTCCCATTTTACAGATGCCGAAACTGAGAGGTTAAGTAACTTGCACAAGTAGCAGAGCTGGGATGTGAATCCCAGCAGTATGATTCCAGAGTCTGTGCTCTTAATCTGCTACCTCCAAGCGTGACCAAGTGTTGGTCAATGCAACGTGGGAGGAAGTGATGCAGACAGCCTGGTCCTGAAAAAGGAATCTCGTCCCCCACTCTCTCCTCTTTCCCTCAGTCAGGACTTGATGCTGGTGAACACACAGTCGGAGACAACAATCCAGGAGTTGGAGGAGCCACAAAACAAAGGGATGGGGGCTTCCCTGGTGGCGCAGTGGTTGAGAATCTGCCTGCCAATGCAGGGGACACAGGTTCGAGCCCTGGTCTGGGAAGATCCCACATGCCACAGAGCAACTAGGCCCGTGAGCCACAGTTACTGGGCCTGCGCGTCTGGAGCCTGTGCTCCGCAACGAGAGAGGCCGCGATAGTGAGAGGCCCGCGCACCGCGATGAAGAGTGGCCCCCACTTGCCGCAATTAGAGAAAGCCCTCGCACAGAAAACGAAGACCCAACACAGTCAAAAATAAATAAATAAATAAATAAATAAATAAATAAAATAAAGGAATTCCTTTAAAAAAAACAAAACAAAAACAAAACAAAGGGATGTGGATCCTTGGCCAACCTCAGAGAGCAAAGTTCCTTCCTCCCCTCAACTGCCTGCTACCTCGTGATGGTGTATGTGAGGGAAATCTGCCTGTACCCTAACTAATACCTATCCACATCCCCACCTCACAAAGACCCACTTTATGCCGATGTCATACATGAAGGAATATGTGACTCTTCCATCCCAGTATCAAGATGAATCTCCTTGATCAGATCCAAACATTTCCTGCAAATGGCCCCAAGATTCCTCTCTACTCTGATGGCTGCTCGGCTGCTCCCATACTGTTAGCAAGGAGGGTTTCACTTCCAGTTCTATATTTACATCGTAGTACATAGAAAATTTCTATGGAAGGCAGACGTGAAAGAGAACGTAGCTAGAGATATGCAGTCCTTATTCTCAGCACCAACCTAAAGTCATTCCAGAGCAAAGGACTCATCGGCATGGCCTTCCTCTACCCCTGCATAGAGCAGCCTCCTCTACCCACCCCGGCACATGTCCTTCCCCTTCCCAAATATATTTTCCTCAATAGCATTCATCACTACCTAACATATGTTCATTTCTTTTTTTATTTGTAGCCCATCCCATCTGGATGGTAATCTCATTGAGGGAGTGACTGTGTCTGCTTTGGTCATCACTTTATCTCAAGCTCCAAACAGAACCCGATCTGCAGTAGGTACTCATTAAGCATTGATTGAATAAATGAATGGAGAATGAACAACCTTTGAACAGCTAAGCCTATGTGACTTTGGGCAAGTTACTTAACCTCTCTGGGTTCCCTGATAATAGTATGTAACAGGATTGTTGTGAGAATTGAAAGAGATAATTCCTGTCAAATAGAGCCTAGCTCCCAGTACATGGTATAGGTCCAATACCATGGTAAGAGTAGTGAGTATTATAATGCTCATTATGTACAGGCCTTATGCCATGCAGTATTATTTCATTTAATAATAGCCCATGTGTTCAGAACTACCCACCTTCTGGTACCACAACAGGAGTCCTGGTTCATCCATCATTCAGCTTTTGAATTGTTCTGGTCCTCTTTCTAGAATTTCCTTTGGAAAGCCAGACTGCAATTTCCTGGCTTGGTAGGACAAACCCCAACCCTCTCTAGTGAAATCCAGATCAAGAGTTGCTGGAACTGGTCTTACCTTTAATAAGGAAAGACAAAACAGTATTTATTTTAGGACTGGTACCATGGCTGGTGTAAGAGTTCCCTGGTTTGGAGTTGTTTGTTTGCTTTTTTGTTAAATATCTCTATTTTTTTTCTTTTGGGTATAAGATCATCAGTGGCCTTTCATCCACTAATAACCTGAGGAGGGGCCAACTTGCTCCTACTTTCAGGACTTTCCTTACAGCCTGCCGCTGCCTCTTTTTGATAGAAGCATCTAGAAAAACTCCTGAATAGTACAAGCAGACTGTGAGGCTGAACTTTACATTCTGCAACAAAGCCGTGCCTGACACCCAGCTACATAGTGAGACCTCTTTCCAAAAAATGAATTGAGCTAGAGTTCTGGGAGTAACAGAAGTATTAAATATGTACACGCATTTTTTCATAAAGGTACCAGCACCACTTTCAAAGGGAAAAATCCACACCCAGGGTCGTGATACTTAAGTAGCTACTTCCATCCAATCTCTCAGAAATTTATCCTTGCCCGTCCTCATGCTTCAAGCCCTCAGCTCTTTCCAATTTTAACATCGACCAAGCTAGAAATTATCTAGAAGATGATGAATAAAGGAATAGAAGAAGCAGCTACAAATTTGAGTGATGACTATATGCAGAAACTATATGCCTTACATTTGCCATTTCTAAAATTATTTTTAAATCTCACAGTCCTAAGAGTAAGCTATTATTATGGTTGTCGTTGTTATTCGCATTTTATAGATGGGAAGACTGAGGCTCTGAGAAGCTGCTGCTAGCATCCGAGGTCCCACAACTAATGAGAAGTGAAACAAGGATTCTAATGCAGATAATTGTAGCTCCAATACCCACACTCTCTCCACTAGATCTTCCAACTTTTGGCCCCTTATAATTGCTATGTGCAGGACAGTTCAGGCAAATATTTCTGGAGACCTCAATATGAAGGATATAAAACAACTGCTCAAACTTTACCCTAACCAGGAGAATTATTTCCCCATGGGCCACCCTCTGGGATAAATTGTATGAGTCCAGGATTCATCCAGCAAATAAGCCTGCAGTTAAAATTTCTTTCTGCAGAATGTTGGGGAACCCTGTTTGCACCTCTAACTTAGGTATTACTGTTAGAAATGTCTTAAGAGTGAGTTTCTCTTTGTGTTTCCTCATCTACGGGATGGATATTTTAGAACAGGTCAAAAGCAAACATTGTTGCCTCACCTTGACCCTCCATATGCATGTCTTCTGGTTATATCCAGACCCAAACGGATGAAATCAGGGAGATAAGTAGATGCAACCTGAGGCTTCCTAATCTCATAAGTACCTTTTGTTGACAAAAGAGTTTTGCTAACTGAGGTTTTCCCCTCATAGGGCCTGTCAATATGCTATTACTGATAGATGAAAGCTAGTCTATTCCAGGTCTGGACAATTTTGAGCCTCATCCCCTAACCCTGGTTTAATACAGAGCGCTAGAAAACAGGCCCCAAAATGGGCATCTTAGCTATATTGACGTAGTATATTCAGTGGAACATTTTTTTAAAAACCTACACAAAGAATTACCAAATTCAAATCCTGTCACAAATGTCTTTTTTTTACATTAAAAAGAAACTCAAAAATAAAGCTTGAGGGCTTCCCTGGTGGTGCAGTGGTTGAGAATCTGCCTGCCAATGCAGGGGACACGGGTTTGAGCCCTGGTCTGGGAAGATCCCACATGCCGCGGAGCAACTGGGCCTGTGAGCCACAACTACTGAGCCTGCGCGTCTGGAGCCTGTGCTCCGCAACAAGAGAGGCCACAATAGTGAGAGGCCTGCGCACCGCGATGAACAGTGGTCCCCACTTGCCGCAACTAGAGAAAGCCCTCGCACAGAAACAAAGACCCAACGCAGCCAAAAATAAACAAATAAATTTTTAAAAATAAATAAATAAATAAATTAAAAAAAAATAAAGCTTGAGTGCAAAGATGTCCTAGGCATGGCTGACAGGACTAATAATAATATTAAGGACATAATTGTTACAGACCTATTTCCATCAGTTTTGCGGTCCTAGAACAATTATCCCAAACTTTGTACAAGTATATCCTACCAGAGGCTCTCAACTGTGGCTGCACATTTGTATTACCTAGGGAGCTTTTTTTAAAATAATGATACCTGGAGCGCACCCCACCCGCCAGAAATTCCAATTTATTTGGTCTAAGGTGGGGTCTGGCACCACTACCGGTTTAAAAGCATCCCAGATGATTTTCTTGTGCGACCAGGGCTGGGAACTACCATTCCAGACAATTCCCCACTGAGATGCAGTAATTCCTCTGTCCCTAACTCATAGTTGTAACTGCCTCTGGCTGAATAACACTTCAGATGAATCACTTACTGCCAAATTTGTTTCTCATTTATTCTAACTGCTGTATTCAATCCTTGTCTGATTATTCACTTAATCTCTTCTGATTCAACTCAAAGTGTAATTTTTTTATGACAACCCCAAATTCTCTCAACACTCTGACACATTAGTTCAATGAATAATCCCTTAAAACATCACACGAGCCTTTTTGTTCATAAACAGTAGGTTAGAGTGATTCGGGATTCGCTTCTGGTGTGATGCGTTAGGCGAGATACTATCGGTTCTCTACCCTCAACCTGCAGAGCGGACAGGTTGTAATATTTAATGTCACTGCAGTCCTCAGAAAGACTGTCGTATACGCAATCTGCCCTGGAATCCCAATTCTGCTGTCAACTGGCTGTGCAACTTTTGGCAAATCGTGATCCCTCTCTGAACCTAGGCTCACTCATCTATAGAACAATGGGAGAGATCATAGTTGTTGAGTCTAGGATTCTCTCTCAGTGTTGAAGAAGTTCTATATCTAATTTTAAACTGGTGAGCAACTAACTGCTGGTGGGCGCAGTGACGTTAATTAATTGGTGGTATTTAAAATTCAAATGCTATTTCTCTCACTACCCCAGCGAAAGAGCCCTGTTCAGTTTTTGGCCAAAGCAAGAGAACAGAGGTCCTATTAAAATGGAGCTTACGTTTTATAACCAGGAAAGAGTAGCTATGGCTACTCCTTTGAAACAGACAAGTACACTCCATAAATGTACTTATACTGTGGAGAAAATGCAAGTCTGGTAAATTAGACATTTATCTCAATTTACATTTTCACTGAAGGAAATACTTTATGTGTATACTCACAAAACCCCAAAAATGGAGAACACCTTGAAGAACCACTTCATTTATTCCTCTATAACTACTTCATTTATTCTATACATTCCTCTATATACACATAAAACTATACTGCTCAGGAAAGAAGTATAGTATAGCTCTCTGTTCTTTTTTTTTTTAATTGAAATATATTTGATTTACAATATTTTGTTAGTTTCAGGTGTTCAGCAAAGTGATTCAGTTTTATATAAATATATATATATATGCCTTTTTTCGATTCTTTTCCATTATAGTTTATTACAAGATACTGAATATAGTTCCCTGTGCTATACAGTAAATCCTTGTTGTTTGTCTGTTTTATATATGGTACTGTGCATAACTCTCTGTTCTTTAAATCTATTAATAGACATATTTTAACAATCCCTCTTGATCCATGGCCCCATTGTTGAGTAATCTTAACTTAAACCTATCAAATTCTGATTGTGCTAGTCTCTTCTCACAGATGCCTGTGATTCATTTGCTTATACATCTTCAAAAGATTTCTTGATACTAAATAGCCCTGATTCCTTTAGCCCTTCCCTGTAAGATCTCAACTTCTAAAATTCCCATTGAACTTCCATCATGCTCCACAAATTCTCAACACATGCTTTATGCTGTGGAGTCTCCTCTGAGCTCCAGCTCAACTGCCTGTTACATATCTCCTCCTGGGCATCAAATTAAACATGTTCCCACTGGGCTGGTCCTCTTCCAGTGATTTTTTTTTTTAATATTTATAAATGGCACCACCATCCACCCATCTGCAGGAGGCAGAAAATCAACTCTTCATCTCCTTCACCCTAATTCCGTAATCAAATACTCACCAAGATTTTGTTCTCTAAAAATGTTGTGAATTCAGCCATTTCTCTCTATTTCCATTATCCCCAGTCCAAAGAGCCATCCATTCTCTTCTGGATATTATAAGAGCCCCAACGGGTCTTCCCCCCAGATCCATTCTCTATACAGCAGCCAGAGTGATCTCTTAAAAACATACCAGATCATAGAATTTTCTGGCATGAAACCCATCAGTGACTCCTCAGGACTCTCAGAATAAATACCCGCATCCTCAGTAAGGCCTTCAAGGTCCTGCACAGCCAGACCCTCTCCCCACCAGCCTCACTAGTCACATACTGAGCCGCTCTCCCTCTCACCTTCAGCTCCTTCTTCATTCTTCAGCTTCCTTCTTACTTTAGAGCTTTGCACATACTGTTCCCTCTGCTGGGAATGCTCTCCATCATCCCCGCACCCTTCAGAGCTCACCTTGCTCACCTCCCAGACTGTTTCTGCTCTTTCCATTACACTCTCACCCAGCACTCACCCTGCACTTGTCCTGCATTTCCCATACCAAGTCTCTTAGCATGCTTATAATTATTTGATTATGCTGTTAATATTTCATATCTAGAGACCATGTCTGCCTTGTTCACTGCTCTATCACCAAGTGACTTGCACATAGTAGGCATTTTATGCTCTAACAACATTCTAGTAAATGGTTGACTTCTCCTATCGTAAATTAGCTTATCCCCACCACTCATTTCCTCTTCTCCCTTCACTGTCAAATTTCCTTAAAGACTGGTCTTTACTATCTGCCTCAGCTCCACCCCCATTCACTTCCCAACCCACTAAAATTTGGAGTCCTCGGGCACCACTCCAGTAAAACTGTTAGTACCAAAGTTTGCCAATCAAAGCTCATGATGTTATGGGCTTTTTCTAGATTTACTCCTACTAAACATTTCTGTGACATTTGACACTATGGACAATTCCCTCCTGTTTCCTCTATGCAGAAAATGTAATGAGTAGCTCCTCTGCTCCTGGCCCTGTGATTAGAACAGGGTCCCCTCTCACATTGAGCCCAGTGAGAGAGTCAAATCAATGATCACAAATATGCAAGTACAGCTCTGTAAGTGCTACGAAGAAAAAACAAAGAGCCAGAAGAGTGTAAAAGGCAGAGACTCTGAAATTGCCCTCCTATTTCCCCTGACTGTGCTCTTTCTGCTTCCACAGCTGAGCTCTCCTCCAAGTGTCCCACAAACGCCTGCATGCCAGGGTTCCTTCCTTATCACACTGCCTTTCTCATGCACACTCTCTTCCTGTGCTTGGGGCCAAGAACTCCCAAATCTGTATCTTCAGGCTTAATTTTCCAAGCACCTCTTGGATATCTCCTGGATGTTCCCTAGGCACCTAAAACGGTGCATTCCGGAACAAATTCAATGTCTTTCCCCAGCCCTTCTTCTGCTGTTTCCTCTCTCACAAGTCACCTAAACCCCACGGCAATCAGGGAGTTGTCACAATTCTGCCTTCTAAGCATCTTGTAATTTAACCTGTTCTCCATACCCAGTGCCACTACTTTTGATCAGACATTCATCATCTTTCTCCTGCATTACTGCTGTGGCCTCCTCCCTGGACCCTCGCCTCCAAGCTCCCCCTATTCTGATCATTCGCTCTGCTGCCACCCACATTTAATGTGGTCATGCCGTTGCCCTGTTTAAAAGCCTCCAGTGCCTTTAAGATATAGTCCACATTTATTAGCTTCATAATCAGATCCTGCCTACCTCTCCTGTCTTATTCTTTTTCCATTCATTCATCCCACAAATATGCACTGAACACCTAGTATGTATCAGGCACTATTTTAGGCACTGGTGATAAAGCAGAAAACACTGCTATGTCTTTACCAAGCCCCACACCCAGGTGCTACACACACACATCTCTCTCTCTCTCTCTCTTTCGCACGCCCGCATGCACACACACACACACACACACACACACATACACCTGGTTTCCAGCAACTTGAAATCTCTCATCATTTTCTACATGACCCATGTTCTTTTAGCCTTTCATATAATACCTCCAGTGGCTGAAATACTCTTTTCCTTCCTCTCAGACATATTTGCACTCCCTATAGACTCAACACTCACATTTAACCTCCATGAAGCCTGCAGGAATTCCTCAGGCAGATTTAGACATACTGCCTTCTTTCCAAGTCAGACCGCTTTGAACACACATCTTTCACATGTACTTCTTTTTTACATGTCTGTCTCCATCATTAAACACTGAGTTCTTTGAGAGTGGGGTCCCATCTCCTTCCAGGGCATAGCTTCAACAAATTTTTACTAATCATACAAACTGAAAAATAAATGAACAAATATGTTCCACTACGTCTTTTAGAGGAACAGTCCACAAACTGTACCGTGCACTAGAATTCACTGGGCATCTTGTTTAAATGCCAATTCAGATGCAGTAGGTCTGGGGTGAGGCCCGAGACTCTGCATTTCTAACACACTCCCAGGGGATGCTGATGCAGCCGGACTAAGGACCACACTTTGAGGAGCAAGGCTTTAGGAGGTCGTGGTCACAAACCCCAGAAAGTGAGGTTGATTGAGAACCATTTTGTGGAAATTAAACAAACAAACAGACAAACAAATGATAGTTCTACGCCACATCTTGTCAGTCACATCTGCATGATACCCTGACAGCAACCAACTTCCTGAAATACTGGAGGGAAACGGCATGGCCATTGCCGAATTGCCATAACCCTTCCCTAGTTGATCAGTCCACTCCGTGCTCTCCAGATCCTCTGAGAAGCCCTCACCCAGCTGGTTCACCAGCTTCCGCTTGTTGCAAAAATCCAAGCGTGTCTTTGTCTCCAACTCTGCAGATGGCTCCAGTGTGTCCCCTTGTCGCCTCTAGCGTGGACACAGGCTCCCATACTTCCCTGCCAAGGGTCGGTGGCACGGGACGGTGCGGTCCCTCTTGCACTCTCCCTGTTCTAAGGCAACAGCCCTGGCTGCCATTCAGGGCATCACTTTTCAAGCTGTCCTGCCTCATTGACAGAAGGCTTGGCACTGGCTGGTTGCTCTGTGGCCAGCTCACCTCTCCTCCTCCCAGCATCCTCCGCACTCTACCGGGAGCCTGCACGGACTCACAGGGGCCACCTGAAAGGTGATCCAAGTTTTAATATAAAATTTTCCTACCCTCAGAATTCTGAGATGCTACTGGGATTTATAAGTTGTTTCAAGGCTGTTTTCAAGACAAACCTATGGTATTTACGGAGATATATGGGCCTGTGTAAGCGCTGTGTGGTTCTTTATAGAAGGTGCAGTATAAATGTTCTTGTATTACTAGGAGGATTATATAAAAGATGTTAAAACATGTTTTGACCAACCAGTGGTATGGCCACAGAATATAATGTATCCATTGTCAAGAGATCCCCACCAGAGACCTCTGAAATCATACATTGATTGAGTCGTGCTGGACTTGAAACACATTGAAAATTTTCCAAATGGTAAAATATAAAATATACTCTTTCTTTTTTTTAGTATTTACCAGTTAAACACTAAAGTACTGTAGCTGGCTGAACTTTCACAGCAGTTTTTGTTCTACTTTTCCAAAAGCAGCCCAAAAGGGATTGTTTTCTTTTAATGCTTTGTTTTGTCTCTAAGAAAAAAAGAACCAACTTATTTTGAGCATTCTACTCCCCCCACCCCCGCCTATGCAATAACATCATAATGGCAGAATAATCGCTGTAAACAATGCCCTAGGGATTTAGTTGGCTACAGCAGGGGACTCTAAAAGCCAATTTCAGTGCTTTTCTTAACTACATCATTGCATTTTTGTCTGCAAGTGGATAAGAAGAGTCTCCTTTTAGAGCAGGTTGATGGAAAGTGCTAATTGTTGACACATTAGCTAATTGTTATGATTAGCCTCTGACTTTTTTTTAATTCTCAAAGTCAAGATCTCAACTGTGAAGTATGAAGATGCTTTATTACAACAATGCTATGAAAACATTCAAACAATGAGGGGCTAATCTTCAGAAGCGTTTCAATCCAGTGGCCTCTAGACAGCCCTGCCTTTAAAGAATAGACAACCATCAGGAAAAAAAAATATCCTGTTGCACCCACTCAGTATTTCAGACATAAGTGTTCTGGGTTATCATTAATGATCTGCGTTTACAAATTCACTATGTCTTCGGAAAGTTGAAGTAACTCCAAACCAAGTAAACCACATGCAAGCTGTAATGGTCTACAGACAATTGAGGCAGCTTGGAATCCACGATAATATGAACCTGTAAAGTACCAGACTTAGATGTTTCTCAGTTTTCTAAAAATCAACAAGGGATATTTGAAACTGGGGTCATTCTCAGCTATAGTTCAACTTGGAAAAACAACTAGGCATGAGTACTAAAATGTATGTGTTCTTTAATATTTAAAGAAAAGGAGGGAGAGGAAACCAAGCAAAGAAAGTAGCAAGAAACCAAATTGCAGGGTTCAATTCTTGGCTCTGGCCATTGAATGAGTCATTATTCTGTGCCTCATCCAGCTGACTTGTAAATGCAAGCAAATATTTACTATTTACTATAGGAATAACCTGGCTTCATATAAAAATATTCTTTGACTGAATTTCAATTTTTAAAATTCAGACACATCTTAAGATCAATGCACAATTCTATCATGATAAAATGTAAAAAAAAAAAAAATCTGAATAGACATTTTTCCAAAGAAACCATACAGATGGCCAACAGGCACATGAAAAGATATTCAACAACACTAACCACCAGGGAAATGCAAATCAAAGCCGCAATGAAATATCTCCCCATACCTGTCAGAATGGCTATCTTCAGAAAGACAAGAGATAACAAGTGTTGGTGAGGATGCAGAGAAAAGGGAACCCTCGTGCACTGTTGGTGGGACTATAAATTGGTGCAGCCACTATAGAAAACAGTGTGGAGGTTCCTCAAAACATTAAAAATAGGTATATGATCCAGCAATTCCACTTCTGGGTACTATTTATCGGAAGAAAATGAAAACAATAATTCAAAAAGATATATGCACCTCAATGTTTATTACAGCATTGTTTACAATAGCCATGATATGGAAACAACTTACATGTCCATCGGTGGATGAATGGATAAAGAAGATGTGAGATAGATAGATAGATAGATAGATAGATAGATAGATAGATAGATAGATGATAGATAGATAGATAGATAGAGAATTCAGCCATAAAAAAAGAACGAAATTTGCCATTTACAACAACATGAATGGACCTTGAGGGTATTATGCTAAGTGAAATAAGTCAGACAAAGACAAGTACTGTATGACCTCTCTTATATATGGAATCTAAACCAAAACCAAAAACAAGCTCTTAGATTCAGAGAACAGGTTGGTGATTGCAAAAAGAGCAGGGGGAGGGGGAGGTGTGAACTGTTGTGGGTTTTTTCAGTTTAAATAAATTGAAGAAAAAATTTTAAAACACCCAAAAAAATCATTTTCTGTGTCAACAAATCGAGAAAATACACTCTCCTTAAATTATTCTTGCTTATAATCTTCCCTAAATAAGATAATCCTATTTACAACCCATCCATTAGTCAAAATATTTACATTTTCTTCCTATGGTGATATTCATGTTAAACTTTAAGTATCTACATTCTTAAGAAAAATATTTATATCAGTTTTAAACAAGTCACACTTTATTTTGTACATAGTGTGACTATTCTCAGTGACTTAACTGGTTACTAACTAGTTAACACAGTTAGAGTTGTTTATAAGATTGAATGTGATAATAAGTTAATGTGGCTAAAGCAGCTTGGCACATAGTAAGCACCTAATAAATGTTAGCTACCATCATCATCATCAAAGTGACAAGTAACTGACCAAATAGTCAGACTTTCATTTCTAGAAAATGGTGTAGATGTCCCCACTTTAAGCAAGATGTAACACAGCATCGCGCAGGAAAGAAAGTATTATGAGTAGGAGCTATGAAATTTTGGGAGGTAGTACATGACAAGTCAACACTTTACTGAACTTTTATTACATGGTAGACACTCTGCTATGCAGCTAACAGTAGGACTTCGTCTACATACACAAAATGAGCTGAAGTCAAAAAACCAAAGAAAGAAAAAATAAAAACTTGAGTAGTCTCTCCACGATTTAAATGCCCCAGGGATAGAATCTTCAGATTCTAAAGAGAAAGTGAGGTTAGAAAAACCAAAGGTAAGAGGGAAAACTTGGAAAAGACACATACGCAAGTTCTTATAAAGTTTTGCCTTTACTAAACAAAAAAATTGTCAGTACACAAATCTACGAAAATCAACAGAATCTTTCTACCCTAAATTTGTAATCATTAAATGAATAATTTCTCTTTCCTTTGCTCAAAACCTTTCAGGCCCTTTCTTCTCCACAATTTCAACCAGACATTTAAAAATTCACTTTGCATTGTTGCAAAGATTATAAGAAGAAGGCAACGGCTTTCCTTGTTCCAGTCCTCTATCTAACAGGAGTGCCATCTGGCTGAGACTCAGTACCAGCTCCCAAGTCTGTGCTAGAGACACAGCCTGAAAACGCCTCCTTTCCTCTTCCCTCACACCAATCTCCCACCGCCCACCCCGCTCACGGTCATCTTACCCAGGGTCTCATCACAAACCCCACCTCCAGCTCTATAAACCACTTGACTTTTAGCTTCTTTTCCCAATCTCCTATTTTTCTTTTTTAAGTTACCCTAGGAATTATTTGAAATTTACACTATATATATGGAGATTCTCACCGCAGTGAAAATGTGTCCAAAGTAAAGCGTCAGGGCAAGGAAGCTCTAGGTTGAGGAGGGATTACTGTGGGTGAATTAAGTGCAGCTACTGTTTCAATGAAAAATGCATTATTGAACTGAGTCAATCATTTATCTTCTAGTTGAATTAAACTTGTTTTCCTACCAAAATACAGATCCATACTAACTTCTACATGTGTCATTGCTATAACGTTTTTATTCCTAATTCTGTTAAAATGTTATACATAAGAAACTAGCTATATCTCACGATATATGTACTCTTCTGCATTTTTGGCGATTCCATATAAGGACTGGCGTCCTTATAAGAGAAAGGAGGGAAGATTTGAGACCCAGAGACCCAGAGGGGGTGACAGAGGCAGAGACGGGGGTCATACAGTTCCAGGCTAAGGGACGGATGCCAAGGCTTGCCTGCAGCCAACAGAAGCTGAGAGAGAGGCATGGAACAGACGCTCCCTCAGAGCCTCCAGAGGGAACCAACCCTGCAAACACCTGGATTTTGGCCTCCAGAACTAGGAGAGAGGGAGTTTCTGTTGTTTTAGGCCACCAAGTCTGTGGTAATTTGTTAGGGCCATCTTAGGAAACGAATACACTCATATTTAGGATTTACCTCAGGGTTGCTGTGAAAATAGAGGACACGATGGGAAGGCAGCTAGCACAGTGCCCGCTCAGTAAAAGCTAGCTCCTTCATTCACCCCTCTCCTCCTGGGCAGTGAGAAGGGGCAGGGGGTAGGTTTTCTGCTGCTGAGGATTCAGGCAGGCTACTGATCATCCTTATGGGGTGGGAGCTCTAGAAGGTCATCTCTGGGACTCCTACCTCGTTCTTCTTACTGGGAAGTGCCAGGTCTCTCTCTGATGACAAAATGTCAGTGCCAGCCTGTTTGGTGCAGGCTTTTCTTCCTGTCTGCCTCACTGCCTGTCTCTGCCTCTTGGTAGAGCTTCGTCCTTGCTTACTAAGCTGCCGATAGAGAAATAGGCTCTACAAGAATGGCTGGGCTGGACAGCAGGACCCTTGCTCTTATGGTCCCAGGTCATCACTGTCTCTATGGATGACCACTACAGTCCCCCCTGTGGCCTGACACATAAAGCCAAAGATCCCGCAAATTCAGCATCCTTTTCCCTTTGGGCTCATTTTACTCTTCGTTGACTGTTTTCTTTGACGGAGAGGTCAATACCAAGGTCTTAGAGCCTTTCCAACCCAGTTTCATTATCTTGTTTCTCCTTTTAGAGAAGAGAAGACATACCACTTATTATTCTTTTTTTTAATTTCCTCTGGAAGATGCATCATTTAATGCAGAGAAAAGTAAAAACAGACCTTGTTCAAGCCCTAGGTCACCTACTAACAATATGACCACACACCAAAGCGAGACACAAAAAAAAATGGAAAAAACTTTTTAAATACTGTGAAATTGATTTTGGTAATTGAAAACCTACTTTGAAGTCATTTCTTTTTAGAATTCTACCTTTTTCTCAATTTAATTAATCAAGTAGGAACTTGCGTCCAAGTAGACACAGCCAGATTGCTAGGCAGTGGTCTGTTTCCTCGCATTCCCCTAATCCGTGTGCAAAGTAAAGAAAAGCAGCAGATATATAAATAAATAAATCATATATCATATATGTCATATATATGTCTCATATATATTTCATATACATGCTTCATATACTGTGTGTGTGTGTGTATATATATACACACCCCTATTTAATTCATTGGGATGCAATTAATGGATACAGAAAAGGCAAAGCATTTTTAGTTCCTTGGAAGACAAGCTTTAAATATTAAGGTGGTATTAAAAGCTTCATTCTCCCCTTTGCAGAAAAGAATAACCCTTCTCTACTTTCTTCCTTGTTTTTTCCTTGATTCAGGTAGATAATCTGATAACTTGAGAGCCATACTGCAGTTATATGAAAAGGACAGCAGAGAAGTATCTCCCGTGAATGCAGACATGTAGATGCAAGAGGAGACCAGGTTTATGTCCTGCTCGCTGCAGCACTCTCTCTAACATGAGTATAGTCAACTTTCAGCATTCAGGCCAAAGGAAAGGAGAAGAGAGAGGAAGCATTATTAATTAGACACTTTCATTACATGCTCTATTATAGATGCTCTACATGCATTACAGCATTTGACCCTCACAATAACTGTAAGAGGTGGATGCTATTATCTCCGTTTTACAAATGCGGTAACTGAGGCTTAGAAAGCTTAAATAATGCGGGGCATCCATAACTGAGAGATAAGTAAATAAAACTGACACCTCCCTCCTTATAACTTCCCCCACCCACTCGGAGAGGCACTCTCCGATATAGGAGATATCCTATAGGATATAGGAGCAACGAAGATATCCTATAGGATATAGGAGCAACGAAGAAAACTGGAGATGGTTGTTTAGATTTAGGTGACGAAACAGCCTTTAAGAGAGACAGCTTCAATGTCAGTACAGGAAAAAAAACTTCCTGTGCTTAAATGTGATTACAACATCATTTAAATCCACTGAAACTTATCCTGATATCAAAAGACATGCTTTGTGTACACCAGTTTTGAAAGCTTTGAAACCCTAGTCATGAAGCAGCAGGTGTGGGCTGCCTTAAATCGTTCTGGAGGATACTCACACTCCCCCAGTGCCACTCCCTGTCCTGGATTTTCCTTGTGCCCTCTATTCTTCATCTGCTAGAGGCCCACTTAGGTGGGGGAAGGGAAAACACAGAAAAGATCACATGTCGTTTTTAAGATCAGTAAAGCCTAGAAGTTTTCCAGCATGGTTTTCTGAAACTAAGTGTTCTCATGAGAATCAATAGCTTCCATGCTGGCCCTTGTGGGCTTATTCATCCAACCCGTGGCTACCGACTGAGGAAGTCCTCTGGATGGAGCACAGTCTTGAAGCAGATTCAAAACTAGCATAAGAAATAACTTCTGCCTTTAGAGAGTTTGCAATCTAGTGCGCAGACACGTCACTCCATTAGAAAGCAATTACAATTTAACTCCCCCCATTCTGAAGTCTGTGCAGAGAAGAGAAATCGGTGTAGGCTGGAGATTGAGGGAAAATAGGAAGGAGGCGTGAAGCAGGAAGGGGATTTGGGATGGAGAAAAAGTAGGGTGCTGGGGGGACAACTGGTATTGAAGAATGAGCATACGATTAGTATAGTTGATATGCTGCGCAGAGAAGGAAATATCAAACAAAACCAGTAAATTCACAGAGTTGTTGCTCCTGGTTCTTTCCCAGGCCAGGATGCCCTGTTTACACCCTGTGCTTAACATCCTGTGTTTAACTCACCTCCACCTTGACAGGCTCCTGAGAAGAAAATCTCTGACATAGGACCGTTAAAGCCTCACTTTACTCTCTACAAACACATTTGCCTACTTTCACAGCTATTTACACAGAGAGTAAACAACTTTTGCTTCAAGACGAAATGTAATTGTCACCTACTTCAGTGCAGTGAAACAGTGGTCGAAAGCTACTGGCAGAGGATGTCTATTAGACCTCCTAGTGAAGGAACAGAAACAGGCTGCCCCAAGACAAGAAGCTCAAGATGGGTCCTGGTAAACTTCTGCATGCTACCTAGGAAAGTGCCATCTGCTTGTCCTTAAGAAATATACATTTCAGTAGGCAATAACTGAACAAAATCCTTGGAAACTTGCTTCTTAAACCCGAGATCTGTGGATACAATCATACATACAATTTGCCACAGCTCACAAAATTTTATGACTACATAGACCCTGAACCAAAACAAGGGGGTAATTCTGTGAAAAGGAAAGTTTCCACCAGATTCTTGGCATGAAAAACAAATGTAGACTCTATAAATGAGAGATAGCTTTCTTTTTCTTTTTAAATTATGTCTGTGATGGAGTAGAAGGCCACCATCCATCACGGAACTAGTTGACAATTGGTTACACTCAAATCATCCCCTCACTAGGGATTTTCTTGGTCTTGTACATCTTGGCTTCCAACCCAATGTCTACCTCATCATGCTCCCTCCTGCCCTCTGGTCCTGACACATATAATAGCCCAGTAAGAGTCTTCCCTAAAAGCTTGATGGTGGTGGCCACATGAGAAGAAAAATAACAATCTATACTTTTTTTAAAAAGGGTGGGGGAGTCAATTTTGAAATGCCACAAATTTTTATCAACTCCTTCAAGTCAGAAACTATGACTCATCTGTCTTGGTTTACGCAGCGTTCATCACAGTAGCTGAGACACAGGCTCTCAAAAGTTTGTAAACAACAGCAAGTCTTTACCATGAATGGTGAGTTCAAATGATTCCTCTTTCACTTTCAATTTAAAAAGATCAAATTGATCACCAAATATTGTATCTTAAATACCTGGGAATGCTTGAGCCACTTGGAAAAGAGTTTGGTAGTTTTTCAAAAAGTTAAACCTAGAATTACTATATGACCCAACAATTCCACTCCTAGGTACGTAGCCAAGAGAATTGAAACCAGATGCCCACACAAAACTCATTCACAAATGTTCATAGCAGCATTATTTATGATAGCCAAAAAATGGAAACAACCTAAATGTCCATCAACTGATGAATGGATAAACAAAATGTGGTGTATCCATGCAATGGAAAATTATTCAGCCATGAAATGCAATGAGGTTCTGATACATGCCACGATATGAATGAACCTTGAAAGCACCATGCTATGTAAAAGAAGCTAGACTCAAAAGGCCACATACAGTATGATTAGATTTTATTTGGAATGTCCAGAATAGGAGAATCCATAAAGACAGAAAGTAGATTAGTGGTTGCCAGGAGCTAGGGGAAGAGAGAACAGGAAGTGACTGCTAATAGTTATGGGGTTTCTTTTCGGAGATGAAATGTTCTGAAATCAGATAGTGGTGATGGTTGGACAACCTTGTGACTATACTAAAAACCACTGAATTTTATACTTTAAAAGGGCGAATTTTATGAGATGTCAATTACATCGCAATAAAAAAATATTTGGAAAACCTCTTGGTGAAGAAACTATAGTTAGGATTTATGTTTAGTTCTTTAGGTGTGATGAAAACTATTAATATTCCATGTATTATTTCTTTGTCAATAAATATTAGACAGCATATCAGAATTCTTCATATACTTACAATAGAAACCTGAAAGTTCTTTAAACATTTGTTATATTACATTAAAGTAGCAATCATACTAATAATGACTAACGTTTACTGAATGCTTACTAGGTACCAAGCACTAGTCTAAGTACTGTACATGTATTAACGCTTAAAAGAGTTAAAAGAACAACTTTATAAGGTGAGTGCTATTCTTATCCCCATTTTATATAGGAAAGTGAGACAGAGAGATTATCCAAGGTCACACAGCCAGCTGATGGTGGAGCCAGGATCCAAGCCCAGGCAGCCTGGTCCAGAGCTGGCACCCGTAACCACCATTCAATTCCACCTTTAATGAAAAGGAAAAGGATTAGCGTTGTAGAAAGAGTGCCGGATACGTCACTGCAGGGCCTAATCTGGAGATTTGGTCTAAACTGTGCCACAGGCAAGCTCTGCAAGCCTGGGGCCCCTTGGCCTGCTTCTTCTGACCTCTAAAGTGAGCGTCTGGGGTAGCACCATCTCCAAGTCCCCAACCACTCAAGACTCTGCCACTAAGTCAATGGCAAACCAAGACATATTCAGAGGTAGATATTCAATCATTTAGTACATTGTGCACATCAGGAACTTTGAACTCACAGTATTCTATAGAAAACAACTAGGAATTTTAAAATTAAACCCCCTGAAAAGACCTCAGGGTCTAAGGGACAACGTTGGCTAGCAGGCACTTTTTTTTAACGCAAAAAATGGAAATTCTGTTACTCTCCCTTATAATCAAGAAATCATTCATTACATTTTTTTCTTCCTGAAATTTAATTCCATGATATCACATTCAATCCTCAACAAATAAATACGGAAAGCCTCCTGTGTGCCAGGTGTTTTTGAGGCACTAAGGACACAATAAGAAATAAGGCCGAAAAAGGGTTCCAGCTCATTTTTAAAGGGGAGGGGGGAGATAATAAGCAAGCTAACAGATCCATAAACAAGATAATGTCAGATAGTGATAAGTTCTATGAAGAAAATAAAAGCAGGGTGATATGATGGTAATTGGTTGCTTTATTTTATTTTTTTTAATTTAAGATCTGGTCTCTTAGCAACTTTGAAGTATATAGCTCAGTATTGTTAACTATAGTCACTATGCTGTGCATTAGATCTCCAGAACTTCTATATCTTCTAACTGCAATGTTGTACATTTTGGCCAATATCTCCCCAATTCCCACACCTCCCTGCCTCTGATTGACTATCATTATACCGTTTCTATGAGTTCAGCTTTTTTAGATTCCACGTAGAAGTGATATCATACAGTATTTGTTTTTCTCTGTCTGATTTATCTCACTTAGCATAAAACCCTCAAGGTCCATCTATGTTGTTCCAAATGGCAGGATTTCCTTCTTTGTCATGGTTGAATAATACTTGACTATATATATATATATATATATATATATATATATACACACCACATATTCTTTGCCCATTCATTTGTTGACAGAAAGTAATTGGATTCTTTAACATCCAGTAAAACCTTAGGTATCATAGAGCAGAGATTTTGGTCTATTTCGTCCATTTTATCCAAGTGCCTAGAAGAACACTCAATAAATACTGAATGAATGAATGAGCAAATGAACAAACTAATGAACAAACAATGAGTAAATGGTGCTTTCCACATTGTAGCAAAGACTGCTAGCTAACCACTAAGGCAGTTTATACTTTTTCTGTGCTCCTGGACTACACTAATATTTATTACTTTGCTAGGGCTACCATAACAAAATAACTCAGACTGAGTGGCCTAAACAACAGAAATTTATTTTCTCACAGTTCTGGGGGCTAGACGTCCAAGACGGAGGTGTCTGCAGGTGTGATTTCTCCTGAGGCCTCTCTTCTTGGCTTGCAGACGGCAGCCTTCTTGCTGTGTCCTTACATGGCCTTTCCTCTGTGTGCATGCACATCCCTATTGTCGCTTTGTGTGTCCTAATATCTTCTTATAAGGACACAGACAGACTGAATTAGGGTCCACCCTAACAGATTCCTCTTAACTTAATTACGTCTTAAAGGGCCTGTCTCCACATAGAGTCACATTCTGAGGTATTGAGGGGTAGGACTTCAACATATGAATTTGGGGAGTCACAATTCCATCCATCACTCTACATTTCCCAGCCTTTATTGCAGATAGGTAGAAACCAGTGACATGGCTGCAGTCAGTGGAATCTGAGCAGATCTGACCATAAAACCTCCTGACCTGATCCATAAAAACCTCCACACATAATCCTCCATGCTGTTTCTCCATCTGTTGGCAGGATATTGACCCATAAGATGACACTGGAAGCTACAAGGTAAAGATGACAAAGCCTCCAGTAGCCTGGGTCCCTGAAAATGATGGAGCAGAATCTCCCCTGGCACCACTGACAGAGGCGTACACTGGACTACTACATGAGAGAAAAATAGACATGTTTATTATAGCAGTGAGCCTATCTTAACCAACACAGCCTCCATTACACCTTCAAGTCTCTTTAGTCTTCCCTAATAACTTTCTGTTATTCAAGCAAAAGTGTCCTTTTTTTAAGATTTCCTGCAGGATTATGACTTCAGTCATTTCTTTTGGTACTCCTCTCTTCCTAATCTCTTTACTCTCATCCTAAAATATAGAGCCCTAAAGCAGACGGAGGCCTCTTAGAGCAAGTTTTCATGGTAACACATTGGCACATCACAGACTGAGGTCTTAAACGTACTATGTATCCTGAGATAATACAAAGACACAAAAACTGGAGTTTCCCAATATTCTTAGACCCATGGTTCAACCTCACAAAAAAAAAAAATTAGCCTTTATGGGCCAACTCAGAATTGCCAGCTGCTGCTGTGGTTCATAGGCTAAAAATAACAGGGCACCAAGGAGCAGCTTGCCAGGCCAAATCTGGGCTGCACTGCTCCCTGGCCCAGGAACAACAAACAAGGTGAAGGAGGTAGTGGGGGGAGGGACCATTCTTCGCTGCAGTGATCCCAAGAGCAATGGGGAATCGAAAAATAAACATTGGTTGACTCCAGTGCCCTTGAACAAGTATGCAAAGTCACTGAATAACAGAGCCAGCTAATCTAAATGCCAATCTAAACTCCTCCATCTGAGCTGCTAATGCAGGTGGCCAGAACTTTAACTTCTAAATAAATTTACCAGAAGAAATATGATGATTTTATATCATTTATATCAGTAACAGATGCATCTGACCAATTCTAAAACGTGTAGGTTTTCTTTTAGAGCCCAGAAATATAACTCAGAGCTTGAGTGATGAAATACAAGCCTCAGTCTGACTATTCCTTTCTTCATTCCTTCCTTCCTTCATTCGTTCATTTATTCAACATCATTATTCATGCCTAATAAGTGCCACGTACTCTGCTGAGGACTAGAGATGAATTAACTAGTAAAATCCAATTTTTTCCCTCAACGACTTCACAATCTTGGATTTGGGGGAGGAACTGAGAGGAAAGCACAAATAAAAATGTGATCATCGTTATATTGGCATTACGGCAAGGTACTCTAGGAACACAGAGAAGGAAATGATCAGTGGAAAATGGAGATGCAAATGAATATACTGGCAAGACCCCTGAATAAGTGTCTACTACATAGACGTCATTTGCACTTTGTTCGAAAAAAAGCTTTTATCCAATTGGGGGTGTAACAAGTAAAATAACTGCACTGCAGACTAAAAAGTACAAAAGAAAAATCAAGTCTCGGAGTCACAGGAGGAAGTCCTGGACATGCTCGCTGGCCCTCCTGACCTGGACTCCTGCCTGTGTCCCTAATTCTGTCCAGAGAATGAAGCCAAGCCACTGCCCGGCTTGCTGCCATGTATCATACCCTGCGGGACCTTATGGGAGCAAAATTAGAGGGAGGGCTGCTGCTGACGATAGAAGAAACCTGAAAACAATGACTTATATTGGCTTCTGACCCAGTTTTATTTCCTAAGAAAGTGTCACCCAAGTTTCTGGAGCACTATTTTTCTCTAGTTTCGTCCAGCTTTCCCCAGCTAAATCGGGTCCCAAGATCCTCACTGAAGCACAAAAACACAAATCCCTTCATGTGGCCCCTCTTCTGGGATATCTGATCCCGGGCTCCATGAATAGACTTCAATATGTTGGATCACATTGTATGGACACAATTCATCGCTATCTCCTCTCAACTACACAGCCAGCATCTTCACCCTGGCTGGTTGGCATTTCCAGTTCAGTGGGGTTTGAATGACCTCTGAAAATAGTGGGCTGTTTTTAAAAGAAAATAAAATGAGAGACTAAGTCATGAACATCAGTGGCCTAAACCATATATGCTATTTGCTGGTTTTAATCTTTCAACCAGACTTACTCAAAGCAAGTATCTTTTACAATTGGGCAAATGAGAATGAGAATTATAGATGTAATTATTTTGGGTTAGTGAAACAACAAATTCTCCAAACTCCCTTCAGAGCAGCGACCCTGTCCCAGATTGAGAATGTCATGTTCATGAATGTCTTTTCTCCTTGTCACCTTCCTCAGATGGTCAATTAAAGCTACTAGTGCTTTCTCCTATGACAAGGACACGTATCCAGTGGGAACTGGACTGAAGCCAACACATTAATTTCATGTAATTCAGCTGAATGATTTTATTTCCTCCCAAGGCTGACCCGGGGCTCACAGCCAGTGGATGGTGGCAGTGATGATGGTGTTTCCAATAAGACCCTCCACTGGCCTGCTGGATTCGGGCTACAACAGATCCTCAAATGACTTTGCTGGAGGTGAACTGAAGGTGAGTTAAAGTTCCTATGATGAAAATAGTTCAAGCAGATCTTCAGAATCTCTTGAGGCATGGGATAACTAAACAAAATTAGCATCATGAAAGGGATAATTGTAGCCAGACTCTAAGGTAGCCCCAGTGATCCCCGCTTCCTGGCCTTCATGCCCTGGTAGAATCCCCTCTTGTTGAGTGTGGGCTGCACTCCAGGACTCGCTTCGAACAAGGAGAATAAGGAGAAGTGAGACTGTGTAAGTCAGAGACAAGGCCGTAACAGGCAGCATGTGCCACCTCCCTCACTCCCTCTGGGGGAAGCCGGTGAACAACCCCAAGGAAAGGACCAAGTGGCAAGGACCTGAGGGCCCCTGCACAGTCTCCATGATGAGCTTGTAAACAGATGTTCCCCAGCCTTCAGATGACTGCAGCCCAGGGCAGCTTTTGACTGCAACCTCCTGACGGACCCTGAGCCAGAACTACCCCGCCATGTCCCACAGGATCTAGAAGAGATAACAAGTGTTTGCTGTTTAAAGGTGCTAAATGTGGGGGAAATACTGTTACAATAATTAATGGAATATTATTAATTAGCAGTAATTAATACAGGGGCTAAAACCTGTCCACCTCCAAACAATGGTGTGCCGGGTGCTAAGAACGTGCCCACACTTGTGCAGTTACCTCCCCCGCGTGTCTCTCGAGCCCTAAGTGCCTGAAGTGTACGCAGTTACTCACAGAGCACACATTGAGTGCCCTCTGTGTGCAGTCAGGACACCAAGGGTTTCCCTTCTGAAAACCTTATTTTCCTTCGCCCTCAGAACCAGCCAGTTTCCTCGTCGAAAACAGTTTTCAAGGCCGCTAAAAATGGAGGCCAACCGTTGAACCCCAATCGCAGCTAGGAGTCTGATGTCTCCCCTTAGGAAGGAAAAACAGGGGCCGAAGTGGAGCTTCATGAAATGTGGTCACCCTCCCTCCAGTTCCCCCTAAGTTTAAATAGCAGCATTCCACCCTGCCCTCTTAAAATTAAGTGCTCTCACAAAGCAGACACTGGAGCATAAAATACCTTCTTACTTCATCAATTTGAATAGCAGAGATTTGCCTTAAAGGGCCAGGCAACCTGAAACTTTTCAGCCAAAACAAGGCACCAGATTACTGGAAGCAGATGATATTTCATGGTGAACCTCAGGTATATTGTCCTTACCATCAGGGATTCTCATAGGATTAGCAGTAAGTAGTGCCTATTATTATATTAATGATAAACCATTTGCATGTTATTAACATTTCATCCAGGTAGGGCTAATCCCTCAGTTTATTTTATTTGTTTAACAGTCAACAGGTTCCTTATTCACTGAAGTAAAAGACAGGAAACTCAGACTTTTTCTTCAATCCAGTCGGCTGAGCCAAATGCTTATATATATATTTTTCCCACCATTATTCCCATCATGCAGCTTATAGGACAATATACTATTTTTGACATAAAAATATTAAACAGGAAAGCTTTCAGTTAGTCAAATGTAAAAACAAAGAGACATATACCTAAGGCTTGCCTTGGCTATTGTGAAATGAAGTCATAAGCTGGTCATATAAACACACATTTTCAATAACAGAATTTTTTAAAGATGTTTTTAAATTAATTCATACCATTGTTGATTCCACGTGTGCCATTTGTAATTTAACATCAGAAAATAATCACTCCAAATGGTTCTCCCTGCTATGATTCACCACGGTGAACGATTCTGCCCCTCACAGCAAATCAGAGAATGATTTGAAATGGCTTATTTTCCTGCTCCAATAAACTATGACTAGGCATTCAGCAGATTTTTCTTTTGTTTCTTATTATTTTGCAGAGTCGAGAAAAATATGAAAAATAATAGAAATAACTGAATGGGCCACTGCTTTCAAAACTTATTTAGTCTTGCTCATTTATGTCAACCCTGTTATAATTCACCTCCATTCTCCCGTTTTTCTGATGGGTTTTCCATGTAATGGAACCCTTACCACTAGACATTCCTTCTCTTTTGGATCTCAAGGCACGGTTTACCTTTTCACATAAAACTCTAAGTGCCCACTGCTAAAATGGATGTGTGTGATAAAACTGAAGTATTTCATTGGCTTTTTATTCTGGAAATAATTGGCAGAAATCTCCTTTGTTGCAATAATTTTGTATCATTAAATCTATCCAGTAAGTATCTCAACACCCACTTAACCATTCTGGGTCCCAGCCCAGAAAGTTGATTTACATGAAATAACAATGAGGCCCTTTGACAGTTTTCAACATACCGCTTTGATTAACAGATTTTTTAATTGTATGCTTTTCCTAATTCAGTAGTCTAAAGTTATTAACTACTAAGAAACAGCTACTGCAATCCCTTTCTCCTCCTACTCTCATCCTTTGGACTCCAGAAATCATCCGTAAGAAGTATTTAACTTGCCAATGCTTACACCTAGGGTGGAAAAGCATCCAGTGTCCCTCCCAACCTAAACTTCCAGGAAAAAAATAGTGAATGACAGATCCAGTCATTTTTCATGCCAATGTAGAGAGGTATTGATATCCTACAATCCTGTCTCTTTCCAAAGCATCCCTCTCTCTCTCTCTCTCTCTCTCTCTCTCTCTCTCCCCTTCTCCCTCTCCCTCTGTCTACACACACACACAAGCATATTACCTAGAGCTTCCAAAGCTAGGAATGCCAACATCCCACCCACGGGAGCTAAGTTAGGAAGCAAAAAGACACTGTATTGTCTAAGCTGGAGTTACATAAGGTACATTTTGCATAGAAATAATGTTATAAATGAAGATTATCAGTTTATCTAATTAACTGGCATCACCTTCCATATGCCCTCCGTTCCGTAAGGTAAAGATATGAATAGACTAGTGGGCTCCAAACTGTTTTGGTCAAATAATAAATTGTTTTTAATTATGAGCATATCCATCATTTTATATATAGATATAGATATCAATCTAGATAATCCACTGTGATGTGTACTCACAAAAATAAAAGTAGGAGAAGAAATATATACATAGACATTCTAGTATATGCCTGCTACACCCCAGCAGATCACCTGCACATCTCCTGGGATTTACACTCCCCACTTTGAAGTCCCAGTGTTTTTCATACAGGATAATCTGACCCTTCTATCCTGCCCCAATGCCAAAGAGTAAATCATATAAACATAAAAGCCCATCCAAGCAGTGAGGAGATGCCCATGTTCTTTCTATAAGACTATCATCTAGTCAAGGCAGCACTTCTTCCTTTAGATAATCTCTATACTTGTATATCCAATTTCAGATCCTAAAATAAACAGACCACTTTCCTTTATCAGTGTTTAAGAATCAGTAAAAATTCATTTATAAGTTTTAACCTTGTAAGCATTAAGCTTCAGCCCTGGGAAATTCTCTTTTTTTTTCAAAGTCAAATTGTTGCAAAAGCAGAATAGAAAATGTCTGTAATGAGTGGTGCTTTGGGTCAGGAAGGTGGCTGGAAAAACCAAAGTCTTGTGAGTTTTGCTTCTGCCAAGGAAGGTGAGTCAGACACTTAGCTGGGCTCCCTTGAGTCTTCTTAAACCCTGTTTTCTTTAGATTGTCAGCACTGATTAAATCATATTTTCGCAATGCATTTTACTTTTTAAAAATGCATATCCTCTTTGACCTAGTAACCTGACTCCTGCAAATCTATTCTAAGAAAATAATTTAAAATATCAAAAACTTTTTAGGCATAAGTATTCATCATAATGTTATTTATAAAATGGGAAAATAAAAAGCAACCTGAAAGTCCAACAATAAGGAAATGACAGATACACTCAATGATATATCATGCATCTACTTAAATCGATGGCTACAAAAGCCATATAACCGCATCAAAAAAAAAGCTTATGATAATTAACTGAGAAATTCAGAATATAAGCTGCATATACACTGTACTTATAACTACATAAAAATATCATAAGAAAAAAAACAGGCTAGCAGTAAATAGGACAAAATGAATCAACATTTTGGTTAGGGGTAGTGAAATTACTGGTGACTTCTTTATTTTCTATATTTTTCAGTATTCTCTGGTGTGGGTATATTATTTTTTATAATAAAAGAGGGGTTTTCTAAAAACCATCAAATAATTTATAAAGAATCCCCACAAATAAGAAAAATACAAATGACTCTAATTTTTGAAAAGGAAAATAATAGTACAGATAATTCAGAAAAAGAATCCCAAATAGCAATAAAATGAAAAAATGTTCAGTCTTCCCTAGTCATCACAGAAAATTAAAGTAAGATAACAAAACATAATTGTATATCATAATAGTAACAAAAATGTAAGTTGTATACATTTTCTTGTGAGGATGTGTGAATGTTAGAACTTTCATACATAACTGATAAAGTAAAAATTGATACAATCACTTTAAAGAGCAACTTGAAAACATCTAATAAAACTGAAAAATGTGATATATATTTAACCTACATGCAGGAACATGAAGATTGCAATAATGTTCATCGTGGCATTGTTCATAATAGCGAAAAATTAAAAAGAACTTACATTTCCATCAAAGAGGAAATAAATAAATTGTGCTACTTTCATATGACAGGATATTATAAAGCAATAAAAATGAATGGATTTGACCTATCTGGAACATCATAGATAAATCACAAAAGCATAATATTGGGTGAGGAAAGGAGCTCAGGATAATATAAACAGTTGGTTCCATTTAAATAAACTTTTAAGACATGCAAAACAATGGTATATTATAGCCACATACAGGGCAGCAATAGTATGAAAACATGCATGGGATAGCTAAATACCAAATTCAAGACAATGACAACGCTGGAGAGAAAGAGAAATGAATAGGGTTGGGGATTGGTATTCCAGAAAAACCTCATTTTAATCCACAATGATTTTTTTAAAAAAAAAGAAGCACTTGATGCATGATTAGCAAAGCATTATTAGAGACAACTGGATGCATACCTACAGGTACATAGGTATCCATCATTATCCTGTCTTTTTTTTTTTTTGCTTAATATTTAACATAAAACATTGTAAAGAAACAACGAGCACCTAAAACTGACTCTTCATTCAAAAGAATGAGAGAGAACTGCCTTGCAAGGGTCCAGAATCTTATTTCTAAAGAAAATAAGCAGAGCTTGGAGTCAACATAGATTCAGAGCATGATCCAGCTAAGGAAAGCCACATGCATGCTCTTGGGTGCTGCTTCTGCCTGCTCTGTGGTGTCAGGCATGGCATGGAAGCAACCTAAATGTCCATTGACAGATGAATGTGGTACACGTATCCAGTGGAATATTACTCAACCATAAAAAATAATGAAATAATGCCATTTGCAGCAACATGGATGGACCTAGATATTAGGTCTGAAACTAACACAACATTGTAAGTCAACTATATTTCAGTAAAAATTAAAAATAAAATTTTTAAAAAAGAAATGTTGCTTCTGCCTTTGTATGTGGTTGGGGAAGAGGGCAGGGGACGACCCACCAGAAAAGATTGTAGTTAACTGTGCTGGGGGAGTTCATTCTCAAAAACACTAATGCCATTTAAAGTGCTTCAGCCACATGTGTTGCTGTTTAGCTGTGTAGCACCATGAGTCTGGTGCTTTAACCTCCCTGCATGCCTGAAGATACTGACTTGTCCAACCCAGAGAGGGTTGGAGACTCTCAATGTTTCCAGAAACCCCAAAGTTCTCCATAGAGGAGCTGCGTTTGGAGGAACCAGGCGCTTTAATGTCCCAGAAAGACCTCCTTCCACACCCTGGGAGCTGTGCTTATCTCACAGGCCTGCAGTTAAGGAAGAAGAAATGATTGCTTTGAAAGGGGCCAAATTCTAAGTCCCTGCCTGTTCTTAGAGGCAATTGATTATTCTTTTGTTCCAGCAGAGGGGGCACCCTGGCAGATAAACCATAATCTGAAGGTAACCAGCACAGAAGTCATCACCTGCACAACAGCCCTGACCTGGCAGACGGCTCTGGCAATCGGGCGAGCCAGCCCGGTGGATGACCAGGTTGGTAATGCCAACCCCACCTGCTCAGGACACTACCGCCACGTGCAAGAGCAACTGGCCGCTCTGTCTACAAACATCAAAGCAGCAGGTGATCCGTTCAAACTAACAATCTGAGTAATAGAAGATTGAGGTATTGACATATCCCATGCTCTGATCTACCACTCCCTTGAAAACATCTTTTGAGAACAAGTAGCCCAAAACTGGTCAAGGCAAATTAGTCCAAAATGGGTGTTGTCTGACCTCTTGGTCATCGAGTCTGCATCTGGAGGCACATTGGGAATGTGGAGCAAATCACACTGAAAGATTGTGCCCCCTCCTTCCTGAATAGTTCAGGAGCTGTTCAGAATTCAGCCTGCAAGTCATGTTTCATTCAGGGCGGTTGATTAGTTCCAGTGTGGAGGGTACTGGACAGGACAATGAGTGGACAACAGACTGTGATTCATAGATTCCTCTGCTAAGAGTCGCAGGTGGTTTTAGGATAGAAAGAAAAGGAGGCTTAGTCAGTTCTCAAATCTGTCCTCCTGTCATAAGATTAACCACAATTACTCGAAGTTATCGTCGTCATGCTCAGAAATGTCAAGTGCAGATGCTCTTCTGGGCATTCAGATGCTTCTCCCTCTTTCAATCTCCCTCCTCTCTTTGGAGTGGCCCAGAAAAACAACAGACTGGCCACGAGCCCCAAAATCAACGTTGTTCACTTACAATTGGTTACCATAATGCACTAAAATGTCTTATCTGGAATGAGCTCTTTAAATATTTCAAAGAAAAAGAAATGTAGCTTTTTCCAATAAAAGGAAGTAACTGGTAGCATTAGAAAAATTGAAGAAAAGCTGGGGAGTGAAGTGCAGTGATGCCGGCCATGAGGTGCTTAACTTTAAAAAAAAAAAAAAAAAGCTGATTTCAATTGCTAAGGCAACCCAAATGTACAAGAAATCTACTTGTGTGCATGGAACAGAATGTTACATACATAAAACAGCCAAGACTAACCAACATTTGAGAGTTAAACATTAAGAGAACAAAATTCTTGAGCTTAATTTCCTAGTCTGTATTTACCTAAAATTAACTTAGTAAAGATTTAGAATAGAGGAAAAAACAGTTAAAATTCTGTTAAAGAAAAACAATGCACATATGCTTATTAGGATAGAAAATTATCCCAATAAGCATATTTATATTGGAACATAAAACTAAAATATATATATTTCTCACATGTAAATAAGCTATATATGTGAGAAATATGTTCCCAATCTCTATTATATATTTAAATTCCATAATCCAGGTTTCCACGGTAGGTCTTAGGTTAGCCAAATGGCGACAACAATAATTCAGGTGCCCCCCAAAAATACTTTAGCAAGAGCTGCAAGAGCTACAAAAAGAGTATTGCCCAAGTAAGTCAAACAAAACAAGTTTTCTATTTGAATTATCGTATTCATTGCCAAATACTCCATTTTTTTCCTCTGAAGACTAAAAGGTTTGATATAATAAGGTTTAGTATAAAGAACTCTCGGGAATTCCCTGGAGGTCCAGCAGTCAGGACTCTGCACTTTCACTGCTGAAGGAGCAGGTTCGATCCCTGGTCAGGCAACTAAGATCCCGAAAGCCACACGGCGAGGCAAAAAAAAAACTCTCTCCACTACATCTGAATTTCACCTCATTTAAAAACCATCGCACTTCAGGTGTCCAAACCATGGAAGTGATACCTGGACACACACACACACACACAGCCCACCCCACCCCAGTCTCAGGGGAACGTTCACCTAAAGACCTCTCTGTTTAGGCAGGCGTACTCTGCTAGAAAGGAATATTAAAGAGAACTTTGAAGAAGATCGGAACAGGAGAATGCGTGGAACAAAGGAAACGTATTGAAATCCTTTATGTGCCTCTCTTTTAAGCGCCTCTCTTTTAAGCTTTGTGTCATACCGTTCTTACAACAATCCAGGAGGTACACGCAATTGTCCCCGTTGAACAGAGGAAGAAGTGGAGCTCAGCTGGGCTAAGTGGGACCCAGAGGTTACACGGTGAGGCAGGGGAGACAGCGTTTGAGCTCTTGGCGGGTAGGACCACCCTTCCCTTCTGAACACCTGTGCCTAGCACACCAGGAGCAGGGTAGGCATTTGGTAAATGTTTGTTGAACTGAATCTAACCGTAAGGCTTGCCCACTTAGGTGCATGTGGAGACGGGCATCAGAAGGCCAATATGCGGTCTGAGGGGTGGCAAGGATGAGGGGTCAGCCCAGGCTGGGGTGAAGTGAGTAATTTCATCACTCAGATCGCCTGTAGCTCCGTCTGCCCGCTCTCCTTCGGTACTGTCCTCTTCTCACCATTCTCTCTCCCCAGCTCCAGCCCCCTGTCCACCAGGGGTTTGTTCTTCCAACCTGGCAGCCAGCCTTGACAGGGCCTGAGGCTGCTTGCTCCTTACCCCACTTCCTGAGGGAGCTGGTAGCCGTGAAAACAGTGGCCCAACATCAGAGCTGTGGACCAGCCATGGCTTGCTTTTTGGGATTATCCAGGCCCTGAGGAACCCCAGCTCCCCACTGACAATGTTGCTCCAAAATTCCACCAATTTGCAGGTGAGCACTGGGAATGGAGCTTCAGATGGGTCCCGTGGGTCGGGGACTCTTGCATTGCTTTCTTATATGGGTTTTAGGCAGAGGGTTGGAATCTAGTTATTAGAAATATCAGTAAAGTGTTGTGTTCCCTAACACGGGAAGGGAAGACTCAGGGAGATTTGGTAGCCCCTGGCACGCATGCCACAGGTAGCCTGAGGAAGGGTTTTAAGAGGGAAAGACACCAAGACTGTGGAAGGAGGTATCCGGGCGTGTCCCTGGTGGCAGAGCCTGAACACCATGCAGCCTCTAACACAGGGTCCTGCACGGCACCTCTCCCCTTCTGGGAGCTTCAGGGAGCACTTTCTCACGTGCCCCTTCTGAGTATCAGCCCGGTTTTAAAATAATAATAATAATAATAGCAAAAACTACAACCACAGTTTGCTGATAGCTGCTCATTGCCCGGTACCATGCCAGGTTCTTTACCTATTCCAACCCGCATCAGTGGTATTGTTATTGCCCCCATTTTGCAGATGAGAATATAGGATGGAGGTTTAATAACCTGCCTGAGCCTCAGCCAGAGAAAAGAGTCAATCTGGATTCCACGCCACCATGCACCAGCCCACAGGTCACCCTGGCTGCTCAGGAGGATGGACCCAGGTTGCTGCCATGGTCCACCTTCTTACCAGCTTTTGATCTCAGTGGAAAGTTACTTGGATTCCAAATCCCCCTACATCCCCTCCCCTTGGTGACCTATGCAGGAATGAATACATGAAAACCTGGCCAATCACTCTTCCTAGGTACAACTTCTATACCACGAGTTTCTTAGGTTTTCATCCAACATGGTAGGGAAAAAGGACTTAAGCCCTAAGTCACATTAGAAGCTGGCTCTGCCTTCTCATCCTGGCCTGCCCTGAAATCAGCTAAACTTCTCTGGACTCAGTTTCCACATATTCGACACGGGTCAGAGTGGGTCTCTCATCTCCTAGTATGCAGCTGTGTGTTGTGTCTCTGCCTCAGTTTTCAGGTTCATTTGGCGATGAGGATGAATAGAGTCAAAATCCCAACCAAGCTTGGACCACTTTTCAGAGATACAGACACTAAAAAAAAGTGCCACTGGGATCCTTCCAGTGCTCAAATACTTCACAAATCCTAGAAACATACATCTGGAAAGAATCTCAGGAAAAGTTCTAGTCAACCCTTCATTTTCCATAAACTGAGGCTCAGAGAACACCCTGGCCATTTCCCAGCACGTGGCCCCGCCCCTGCAGGTAGCATATAGCAGGACTTGGATTCAAATCGAAGACTCTCTTAATCCAAAATTCCCATGTCAAACTGCACATATCATCTCCTCTGATTTTGTTATTTTAGCCATTAAAATGTTCACATTTGGTAATATTGTCCTGAATAGCAGAAAGTGGGGAATAAAGCAACCCAATCTTCTCGGAATGTCAGATACAGGAAGACCCTTGAAAATCATCATTAATAAAGAAATTGAGGCGCATGAATATGAAAATGTTTTCCTAGTAAAGTCCAACTAGCTGATGGCAGGCAGAGGCTGCAATTCTTCTGCAGACTCTCAGCCCACGGCTCTTTTCATGACGCCCTGATGAAAATGTCAGAGAGGTGGCCATTTGGTCTTGTTTTCTAAAGTTATTCATTGCCATAGTACTTCATATTTCTTACATATTTCAGACAGTTAAACCATGCACAGCTATGAAAAGTTCTGTATTCAGAGACCACTCCGTCAAAATCAGAGGAAACACCTAGAACGTGGGTTAAAGTAAAAAAAAAAAGCAACCACATATACAGTCATTTTCAGCCAGACGATCAAAACTGGACAATGTAGACACTTTCATGCCACAAGCTGAAACAGAGCTGAAAGGCCCACGGCCCGAGACAAGGCTCTCAGGCTGGACACCAGCTCCCGCTTCTAAGCCTTCTCCCCTTCGCCCTCTGCTTTCCCCATCAGGGGTCATGGGGCAGGAGGGAGGGGCTTGTTTTGTTTTCTGTATAATGAAGCTTTCAAAAGGCCGAGAAATGGAACTTCTACGCCTTGTTCTGCAGAAGCTCATTTCTTAATATTTTTAAAAAACGTATAAACAAACAAAAAAAAATTTGCCAATGTCCACAAAGCCCCCTGTGGGAGTATATTTAAAAACCATTTTGAGGACTTCAGTGTTGAGGGGGAGGAACCATGGCATTCAGGGTGTTTTAGGCTCCCTGTGGGCTGGTGGTGGTGAGAAGAATACACGCAGGTATCTGCCTTGAGCGGCCCCAGCAGAGCCCCCCAGCCAAACAGCCTGCCTCCTGGACTATCTTTGTATAACTACAGAATCCTTTTTTCTTTTCCTGGGAGCCACCAAAAAATAAAGCCCAACATAAATCTTAGCAGATTTCATCCCACTTTAATTCTACATTGCTTTTATCTGTCTTTAATCAAAGAAAATCAAGCAGCCTAACTTGGCTTACCTTTTTCTTCTCCTTTTCTTTCCTTCTTTTTTTTTTTTTTTTTTTTAACTTTCTGTAAGAAAATACCTTTGCATCTCCCAAGACAACAGAATCTTTTGAACTAATAAAAGCCATACAGGTTCCAAACTATAAGTTTTTCCTAGGGAAGATTTTTAATTTCCTTCTAGGAAAAATTAACAGTTAAAAACTTCCCTGAAAGTATGTTAAAGACCACAGTGAGATGGAAATGAAATAAAATGCTGCTTGTTCTGTATTATTTTTAACTCAAAGAAAAACTTTTTTGACTTTCATGATGTGCATATGGCCATTAATTTCAATGTCATATTATGGTTTTTGGCTGAACAGACAGTATGTATGTATGTATGTAAGCAAACAAAACAAATGCATTTTGTATTCAAATTTATACAACTCCATACATTTTTATGCTGTTTATTTGAAAATTAATTTTGGCTTAGGCCTCAGAGACAGCAAATGTTGTCAAGATTTGAGGGCTACCTGAAAAGCCTTGGGGACAGCATTACCCTTATGCATAAGAAACAGCAAAATAAAATAAAAATAAATGAATTTCCAAATACGTCATGGCTAATCCCTTGAGCTGACCTACAAATGAATTATGGAGGTTTTGCTACAGGACTGAGTAGATCTGGTGATTTCACTGAGAGATTTATCTTATTTTCCGACTTATTTTCATATCTTATTTCCTTTTCTTTTAGAATTAGACTGTAAATAAAATGGCTAGGACCGAATGAAGCCTCCCTTTCACAGAACTCATATTGGATTGATAAATTAAAACAGTGAGATGAGTTTTGTATGACCCATCCTCTAGGATTTGGGAAATTTAGCCGATGCAAAACAAGGCATTAATTTGGAGAGGCCTAGGTATTTACCATGCTTAGTGTTCTGACAATGATGAATGGCATCATTCCAAGCAAATGGTAATTTCACTTTTTGTGACAGTACTTTAGAGCAAAACCGACTTTCTTCACACAAAGAATTTGCAATCCTATTGAACAGAGGCAGTACCTGAATATCAGAAATCCTTCATTGTTTAAGTATCATCTGATATTCTTGATTGGCTTCAGACTGAAGTTGGAGTTGAATTAGGGAGAACGGAGGTTAAGTCCTAACCTTGAAAGACTTAGCAGCCATTGAAACACTGCCTTTGGGCACTTATTGGCCTGTATTTATCAAAAAAAACTTTTCAATTCAATGAGGGGAGGGAGAAAACACAAAACTTGTCACATTCATCAAGTGAAGCCACTGGAAAGACATCTACAGAACACCCAAAAAGCATAATCTTTCCGAAGCGCTGATAGAAATGGTAATTGGATGGGTCAGAGAATAATACAACCAAAGCAGCCGCAATGCAGAATATGGCGGAAAAATCAAGGTCAAAAAATAAAAGAACAGATCCTTTCTAACTTTCGAAAAACTTACACTTGGCTTTTGTACTAAGGGAAAATATACCTGTTGCTACCGTAATTTATATCCTCACAAAAGCCCCTCAAAAAGAACCTTTGAACATAAAAGGCATTAAAGACCCTCATTCTCCGCAGCCCATAAGAAAGCTTCACCTTAATATTGATTCCTCCAAAATATGTTTTCTGAAAGCAAAAAAAAAGATTTTTTTTTTTTAAAGAACAACTAAAAGCAGTGACTCTCTTTCAGAATCTAACCCATCCACCTTTCAGCAGGAAAGGTATGTTCTGGGGAGGACTGAGGGAGGGATATATTGAATATATTTAAACTCTTCCCTGAGAGACTGCAAAAAACACAACAAAACAAAACAAAAAACAGACTCTTGGAGGACTGGCAGAGAATACCAACATTGTATCCCAAAAGGGGAACAGACCTGATGAGTCATAGTGTCTTGATTGCATGTCTTCCTGCCTTCTTTGCTGATGAGCTAACATCAGGGCAGAGCCAAATGACACATGTAAACAGATGAGCGTCAGGGGATGCCACATTTTCCCATTTTTATCTTTTTACACAAACACCTCTGCACTGGACTTGGAAAGACTTTTGGCACAACATGGAGAGCTGATATTCTGGGCTACATCCAGCTCAGCTCGAAAAGCAAGGGATCTGGTAAAGTGGTGTGTAGCTCAGCTTGGTGGAAGTATGCGGATGCAGGTGTCTCCTTGCTGACAAAGATATCGGCTAAGGGGGAAATCGTCCCTAAAAAGTCAGGATCTGGAGTCCCTCCTCTTCATCCCAGGGAATAAAGCAGAACACCCGCAAAACCTATGCTATGAATGAATGAGCGATCAGACAGTGCTTAGAAGCTCACAGAATCCAACCGAGGATTCAGTCTATAGATGCAGGATCTTCTTTAAAATCATGCAACTCTCAACAATGTGCAGACTAATTTGTCTATTTTCCATGTACTTTCCACTTCCTCTCCATTCTGTTGTACATCTCAAAATTTCTCTGCTTGTTATTTCGACAGAGGACTTAGAGAAGACGGGAGAAGTAAACTTCAAATCAGTTGAAGTTTGGGTAGTAAACTACCCAAAGGATAGTTTTAGTTGGAGAAAACATCAAAGTTAATGACTAAATTAAAACTTTTGGATTACCAGTCAACATCAACAGATATGCATTCTTCAGCCAAATTAGGACGAATAATAAAAGTTGCAGCAAGTGGGAAAACAATCAGAGCTGATGCTTGGTACAAAGAAAGGAGGATTATTGTTTTTATTAATTGTTAATTGTTAATATTGCTTGTACTGTCATAAACATCAAGGGGCTAGACAATTAACTGCTATAAATCAAGGGCAGTCTAAATTATAAGACTTGCCCACTAACAATTATAAAATAATTGCTTTTAAAAAACGTAAAAGTATATGATTTAGACTTGAAGTCACAAAATACAGGTTTTTAAAATGATTTTACTGCCAATATTTCCTTGAAGCTCAGTTACCCAATAGGAATTTAAAACCCATCAGGACTACTTAGGTGATACGACTCAAGATATCATTCTTAAGGAAATTACCATGGAGCACAGAAGTTTTTTAGGCTTTCACACCTTTCCAAACTACTTTTTTTTGGAAGGATATGGCCTCCTTTTTGTACCTCTAAGCTTACAAGTAGTGCCCTTTAATTATACACAGACTAATAAAGCAAGACTTATTTAAATGTAATTTTGTAACTTGTACACACAAACTCAAGCCAGTGGATGATGAAATGTTGCTAAAATTATCCTTATCCAGTAAA
Organism: Balaenoptera musculus; assembly: GCF_009873245.2. NCBI lineage: Eukaryota > Metazoa > Chordata > Mammalia > Artiodactyla > Balaenopteridae > Balaenoptera > Balaenoptera musculus. The sequence continues at coordinate 47,786,471 of NC_045788.1, forward strand.
ATTTATTGCAGTGATGAAAATCTTGACATCTATTCCAAAGTTCAAATTAAACTTTAGCGTAATACAGTAGCCTGAGCTGGACCAAAGTAAATAAGCAATTATTTATAGTAATTGTATGTGTGCAAATTGCGTGTACTTAACTTTCCAGAAAAAGTCAGTGAACCCACACTGTGGGGACCGCTGAATTAATTACGAGCGTACACAAAGGGGTATACTCTTCAATGATCTCAGCATCCATCTGCCTAATACCCACCTGTCTCGCGGCCCTCTGATTTAACCACATATTATGGCATCAGTAAAAACTTTCGGATTCAAGGAAAACCATTGCCGTTTCCCAAGATATTTGCCTCCTAATAAACACAGACTGAAGGGGAAGTGTTGAAAGCCACGGCAATATTTCTTCTGTAACGTTTGATACGAATCCCAGCTGCACAACATTGTATGTTAATAACCATTATGTAATGAACAGATGAAGAAGCCCTTTTGAGCCGCTCTGGCAGATTTTGAACTTGATCTTCTATCATTTGATGTCATGCAAGACCAGATAAATGACCCGTCTTTCGAGAGTCTGCAGAGCCCCTTTGGAACAGCTGCACAGTTTTCCCCTCTTCTTTGCTGCAGGTTTCTCACTTAAGAAAAAAACACGCTTCATTACATCGCCTCTTACTTGAGCTGCAAGGGTCTATTCAAGGAAGATAAGCCTCTTAGAAATGAAGTAGCGTTGAATTTAGGTTTTGAGTGACAGCAGGAAGATTTATCCATTCAACAGACAATACCGCTTTCTCTGCATTAATCTAGCAGGCGGACAATGATCTGTTTTTTAGGCCTCATCTCATCTCTTTCCCACAGCAGAAGGTGATTAAAGTTAGGAAACGGGCACTGTGAAAGAAAACTTGAGCGCTATCTCTCTAGCCCTCCTGTTTCCTGAAGTGGGGAGGGGGAAGAGGGAGCCCCCAGGCCAAGGGCATCAATCACAGATTCACAACAAGGATACGATGCTTCCCGGTTGGGAAACCGATAGGCTGCAGGTAAAGGGGTGAGCCCCAGAACCCAAAAAGTATACCACTGTTGTTAATTTCCCAGAGAGAGAAGAAAGCGCAAAGTAGCCCTTCCTAAGCGAAAGCCCTTCCATTCTTCCTGGGGTGCCCAGATGAAAACGTCAGGAATCTTTTGACTTCACGTGATATTCCACCACTATGCACAGGTAAGGGTCAACGAAGTCCCAAATTAGCTGGTCTGCAAACAGCAGCATAGCGTGCAAACGCAGGCTACGAGGCCATACAAAATTTGAGCAAATGTTCACACAATGCAACCATTTCATCTGACCTTTTATATCCATCTTCTGCTGCTCAACAGACGCTTCCACAAAAATCCCCGTGGCCCAATGATGAACGTGAAGTGTCCTCTGCCAAGCGCTGAGCAGAGCCCTCTGTGAGCACCTTACAGAGCACTGGTGACCTACAGGATGGTAAACTGGAGTCCAACATCAGAATCCCATTTTACAGGCAACATCTGTATCCTTAGGAGACTTGCCACGTTATTAGTCGAGTCTTTGCTTGGACTGTGTGGCACATAAATTGATGAATGGACTTGAGAGTGAATGTGGAGGCTTAAACCATGCTTCCCGGTTAGGACATATATATTTTTATTTGGGTTGCAATCATAAGACTGTTGCTGTCACATCACAATAGCCAGAGATGCATTTTGTAGACCTCTCACAAACTCGCTCCTTTTTCCTTTAGCTCACCATGAAGATATCTAAATACCACATATCAAATATAGATACATGAGATAAAATGTTCATCTCCTGTTACCCTAAAAGTACCCCTGCATCAAAATAATCAAAGATGAGTCCAAGAAAATTTATAAACCAGATTTTGGAAAACAAGAATGAGGCAAAATGTTTTCACAAGGTACCTATTTCCCTGAAAAGACAGCTCACGGAGGCTGGGAGTCTCATTCAAGTGCGAATAGTGAATTAAGTTAGTGAGTAAGCAGAGGGAAAGTCACAGGCATTACCACAGAATTAGATCAAGTTGCCCCAAATGACTTCTGAATTTGAGAGCGGATTGTGTGTTCTCTAAAAATCAATATAGAGTCATCACAATTTGACATTTCCTGTTGTTAAATTGCATTGCGTTTTGCTTTTGCAAAATATATTGACAATGGAAGCCTTCCTTGATATTCACCCCATGTGATGCTGGAAATATCTGTTTGTCAATCTTAAAGCTACTGTAACCAGTCAAATATGGTAGTGGCAGGATGTAATCCATTTTCAAGTCTCCTAAGAACCCAGATCCAACACCCATGTGGCCAGAAGAAGATGCTTAAGGGAAAATAAAAACACCACCTGAGCTCTTTGGAAATGGCACACAGCATGACAGCACGTGACTATGCTCACTCAGTGGGCAGCTCTTCAGAAAAGCAGTCATGATTCAAAACAAAACAAACCCAAAAAACAGCACCAAGTCGCTGTTATGCTCATATTAATGCAACTGAGCCTCAGGAAGGACGGTTTTATTCTTATTATCGCTGGGTCTCAAATTCCTTAAAACTCACAGCACTGTTACAGGTAACTTCTTTTTACCTACTGCTTCCATGATCAAAAATTGACCTCCCAGGTGGCAAGAAAAACCCAAATTGCCTCCCTCCGCCATCAAACCTCTACGTCATGCCCAATCAGCACCTACAAAGATAGTCTTCATTTTCTTCTTTCTTTCTGCCTTTTTTTCTTCTTTTTTAATTACTGAAGACTCCTGTTTTAGAGAAATCCCTAATTGCTTCATTTTGAGATGTTATGTTTAACCTCAGGAAATGGTGCTATAAGACCTGGCAAACAGCTTTCTGGTTGTTTCAATCAGGACCAGGCTCTGAAGTCCAGCCAAGTAAGAGCCCTATTCATTTTCCTGCCCTGTCATCTTGATCTTATTTGGGTGTCTGGGGAACTGGAGGTGCTTAGCCGGCCCTGGGTTTCAGGAGTGGGGGTGGGAGCACCAGGGAGAGCTATGCGATGTGTTAGAGACACTGAAAGTTTTCATTTTGACTCCTTAATGAGCACGACCTTTGACACGGGCTGATGAGTTCCATGCTTGTCCTGGTGCTCTTTTTGAAAACATTTGACACTGGTCACAGGTCTGACAGGGATATGACTAATGAAGTCGCAGTATAAAAATAATGGGCTGCAATTGCAAGTCATTTGCATGAAACCAAACTCCTTAAAAACTTGTCTCTGTTCACTTTCTGTTTTCTAAATGAGTCAATAATACGAATCAGATGGCTTGAAGGCAAGAGGCTCCCAAATATTCCTTCTATAAGTTTGGTAAATTAGTTGGCATTTGGTGCAATTTTTGTTGCCTTGAGGCCTGGTTTAAATTGGACTGTAGTTACTAAATTGCTAGGGCGATTGTAGAATGTGTAGGATAATACATAATACCTTGTTTTTCTTAAGCGTTTCGTCAGAGAGCTTCTTGTGAGGTCAAGGAACCCAGACAGCTCTTTGCAGGGAACATCAACTGAGAGTAAACGAAGAAGAAATGGAAGGAAGGGGGTGCGGGGGGCAGGAGAGGGATAGAGTAAAAGGAGGGAAAAGAGGAGTGACAAAACAGAATCAAAAATGAAAAGAAGAAGGCAACATGGAGTAAGGTCCAAAAATGCAAAGGGAGAGAAAAGGTAGGGGGAAAAAAGTGAAAGGGGGAAGAATAGAAAAATGAATGCAGAGGAGTTAGAGTAATGAGGGGAATGGAAAACAGCAAAGAACCTGAAAGAAGAAACTGCTATTCCTATTTTAGTTTATCCTGTGAAACTATGTACTATTTACCCTCAGAGAGCGCTAAGCATCCACTAAACAAAATCCTGGGCTCTTCCTCTGCCTCTGCGCGATGCAGCCCAAGTCCATGATGGTTCATCCTTTCACCTGTAGCTCAAAATGCCCTCCATGATGGAGAAGCTTTCAGCAAAGCCTGGTCATATTTAATCCCCCGATTCAGAAGCAGCAGCCATGGGGAGCATATAGCATGTGTTCCTTCTAGAGCCTTCCTCCTTGGTAGCTTGGTTTAAACATTTGGGATTTTCTTTATGATTTGTCAGTTTCAGCACATCTCTTTGGGATTTCATTTTGCTCGCCTGGTGCATATGACACAATTAAATATCCCATGTCCCTAAACTTAGATCAAAAGAAATACAAGTGATTTACAGATATACACACATGCATCAAAAGAGCAAATGAACCAAAGAAAGGTTGCTTGGCACAGACAAAACGTACACACAAGTTTAGAAAAGAACCAGCTCTGCTTGCTCTGCAACGTTGGGAAACGTTCTTAATCTCAGTGAGCCTCAGTTTCTTCAGTCACAAAGTGGAGGATTAAAAGATTATGTTTCATAAAGTACTAGCAAAGTACCTGGCACACCGTGAGTAGCTGAAATGAATGAGTGAATGAATGAATGAATGAACGTAGTTGGAGTAGTAATATCTTTTTGTTTGTGCCTGGCCTTCAAGAAAGTATTTCTCACCTTCCATTTCTAATGATACATAAAGAAATCAATAATAATTCTACTGATATCCCTCAGTAGTACTGAAGATGTGGGAAGAGAACACACACATAACTCCATAAACTTACCACAGTGAAGTTGCACATTCTACTCCTAAAAACCTGAAATCCGAACAACTGACAACTGACAACCAACACATTCTCTCTCCCTCTCTCTTTCTCTGTCTCTCTCCTTCTCTCTCTCTTTTTTCTCTCTCTCAAACATACCACCATATTTCAAATCCCCACTCACATCTTAGGAAAAGTACTATCAGCCCAATCTCCTGTGTTTACTCCTAAAGATGCACAAACTGAGAATTAATGTACATAATTATGACGATAATATTCAAGATTAGCAAATACTTGAAAATCAAATTTTTGACAACTATTTTCTCGTAGCCTAATTCTTGAAAAATTGGTCAATCATGGTTACTTTCAGTACATTAAAAATGGCCAAATTCTGGTCACCCCAAACCCCAAATATTCTAGATATACATATATGTATTTATTCTATGAATTTGTCCTTGGCAGGTAACTTAAACCATATTCACTGTAATATTATTTAATATATTTGATATAATATTAATGAGACTCCTGAGTCCATAAGCAAGTTTTGTTACTAGTTGCTGAAATAAAGATGTAGAAGATATTAGAAGATAAGAAGATATCTCATCCCAGGAAGACAAGCTAACATTAAAAGCCAGCAATAAACTTTAGAATAAATTTCAAAAAAATTGAAGAGTTGTTTTTTGAGAAACAAAGTGAAGTTGAATAGAGTCAGACAGAAAAAAAATGAAAAGTTTAGAGAAAGCCTGAGAAGTCTCAAAAGAAAGAAGTTTGAAGATTTTAGAAAATTTCCTGTTGAGTTTGAGTATATTACTGGTAAACTACTGTCTACTTCTAAAGAAGGTGGGATTTAACAACTGGGTACAAAATTCAGCAACTAAGAAGTCATCCTTTCTCTTAAAGTCAGTAACGCTAAGAACCATACAAAATACCCCATGCAGCCCAGCATTCTAGTTATATTTTTTAAAATGAAAATGAACTAAAATGAACAATGTAAAAAGAATGAAAAATATACTATACTAATATACAAATAGAATGAAATTAGATCTATACTAATAGAATGAAAAATAGATCCTAAGCGGAAAAGACAAAAGAAATTCTAGTTAATTCACCCAAAGAACGTGATAAAGAAGCAAGTATGAAAGGATCTTATGAGAATGATGCTGACTGGTGATTCTCCATTTCCACAGATTTTCAAATAAGATGAAATGTTTCCCCATGGATGGATGGATTGAAAATAAAGAAAACCCTCTTGACAATAGTAAATACAAGAGTGCTATTAAGTATTGGAAGAGATGACCAACAGAGGTTATGGGTTAGAGATCTTAGAAATCTTTTAAAAACAGGAGCAATGACCATTTGTCTTAGATGGTTTGTGTCTTCACCCACCTGGAGGCCAAATACTGAATCATTACCAAATGTGTGATTCTGTTATCCCAGAGATTGAGGTCATTACCCCTGAAGTTTAATGCATGGGAATGGAGTAGGCAATTGATAGTGCCGAACTGAGGATTTAAGGATGGAAGCAGACAATGACAGAATATAAGTCCAGCATTTCATTTCTCTAAAACTCCACAGAAAATAATTTTCTAAAAATAAAAGCTTGCTGAAGTTCTATTTTGTATTTTACTTATGTGTGTATATAGCTTATTTCCTTTATTAAACCATAAGCTTCTTGAGGGCAAGAGACATATATTCATCTGAGTTTCCCCTCCCTACCACCCCACTCGGAGTCTCTAACACCAGGGCTGAGAGCCAAGTGTTACCATCAGACCTATGGGCGCCCGTAAAGTCATGCTTGTCAGTGTCCTTTGTGACTGGTTTGGTGCCTAGACTCTAGAGGTAAACTATTTTGAATATCTTCCCTACTTTTGAGAGCTAGATTTTCGTGAGAGGAGGGGGTTTTACCTGCTTTGTTCATTAATGAATCCACAGCACCTAGAATTGTTTCTGGCCCATACCATGTATAATGACTATTGGTTAAATGAATGGTCGATATTCAATACACTTGTTAAGTGCTAGGAATAACAATTTTTTAATTCTCCCAGACAGGAAAAAAATATTAAAATCATTCTCAGCTGGTTTTGTATCCTTGGATGCAAATCCATACTAATCGTAACCTTTTTTGTTCTCCCTCTTCCTATTATATTCCTATGAAAGAATATGTACACCCAGCAAGTTGCACCATGGTGTTTCAAAAGAGGGAAAATGTTTCAATAACACCAATAGTCCCACGCAGAATAATTACTTCAATTCCTGTTTTTTAACTTTTCTTTTCAAAAATTTCCAAATATCTGCCTAATCAGTAAGTAGTCCTAAAGCTACATTGTTCTAATCCTCTTTTCTGCAAGTAAAATGGGAGTGAAAGTATTTGATCCCAAGGGGGAAGGCATCATGAAAACCATAGAATTTTATAAATATACTATCTAATGTAAAAAAAAATTTTACATTATAAACCACACTGTGTATTTTAATACCTCCTTTTAGTTTTCCCATACCTTTAAGTTTCTAAAGCCAAAAACTAGTTTTCCATCTGGTTAGCATAATTTATTTATTGCCTTGGGCACAGATTTGCCATGTAATATAAATAACAGTACTATTTTGCATGGCTATTATACCTCTGGAAACTTCCCCAACATTAATTTTCACAACCCTTCTTAAGGAACAGGTGAACACTCACATTATTAAGGCCCTGGCTTGAAGAAGAACACGTTTGCAAGAAAGTTTTAATTTACTGTTTGTCAATTCATTGTTATATGGGTGTCTACTTGTGTTTCACTAGATCCCTAAAAAAAAACATTTGCCTTGTAACATTCCCCAAAGAACATATAATTTCAGTTTAAATTCTTCTCTTAACCAGGCAGGAGGCTAAATTCCATTTGTTTATATGTCTGTTGTAAGAGATCTCTATGTCCACAGGATAACAAAGCTCAATTGGACCAGATACACAAGTGAAATTTCTCAGTTTGGTCAGTTCGTAAAGCATAATCATCTGACAACACTCTCTGTGCAATGGCTTTTAAAAACAGTTTCCCATTTACTAAGAACCAGCACTTGGTGTTGCCATCGCTGTAGTAAAAGGAGAACACAGTGTCGCTGTCGTGGTAATAACAAGTAACATTTGCTGAGGACTATATGCTGGTTCTTGTTCTAAGCACCTTATACGTATTAACTCATTTAACTTTCACAATAACCTTAAAACATAAGTGCAATTATTATTCCCTACTTCACAGATACAGAAACTGGGGCAAAAAGATAGATAGATAGATAATTGCCCAAAGTCACACAGCTAATAAAAGGTGGGAGGGACCAGTGTTCCATAGCCTGAGACCAATATTTATTGAGTATCTGTTTTTTGCCAGGCACTTCATATGCTTTGACTGCTCAATATTTTCTATATTAGAGAAATGACCACCCTGTATTTTGATTTTCAGCAATGTTTACCAGAAAACCTGGAATTACCCAAATCTTTCTGATAATCACTTCTTTTACCTAAAACAGTAAATGCTGAGAAAACAGTAACAGATTTTTTTTGACATTGTTATACGTGGCTTGGATTCTGCCAAAGGGACTGTGGCTCATTACCACATGTAAACACACAAACACACACACACTCACACACACACACAATCGCCTCTTGAATTGGCCAATTCAAACAACTAGTCAGTGCAATGAAGGTTGGGGAAATCAGTCAAACGAGTTATCTGACACCTTGTAGAACAAAAGGGGACAGAGGGAAGGGGATCCAAATATTTGTTGGTTCTCATTTTTCACGCTTTAATAACCTGTACTGGAATCACACAAAAACCTAGTTCTGGAGCCTGTAAAATATTGAGAAGGAAAGTGTAAGGACAGCAGATAGAGCTTCTAGTGCCACTTGGAGACTGTATTGATCTGGTTATCTGGTTCCAAAGAGTTACTCTGCACAGCATCATAGCCTAATGTTTCATGGAACAAAGACCTTCTGGTTCCATCTCTATGTCTTTTATCTTTGAAAAATGCACTTTTCTATTTGTTTACAAAGTCCTATTATTCACCTACCAGGGGAAAAAAATCACATTTAAATTAATCCCTTTAGCCAAAAGTAAATGCTGTTCTGAAAGGTTCAGCTCCAGAAGTAGCCAGGGATAAATGTAAGCTCCATGCAGTTCCAAATCAATTTGTTGATTCAATTGGCATAACAATTCAAACTGTTGCTCTCTGGACCATATTTTAGTTGCAGAAACCAGAAGAAAACTATAAATGAATAGAAAAGAATCTTTATTATTTGTATTAAGCAAAATAAAATTACATAAAGAGACACCTGAATACATAGAATATCTTTCACCTTTGAAGTAGTTGCTGTATCTTCTGTATAATGTTGAAGTTTTTAACATAGACATTCTTTTACCAAACCTCAGAGTAAATAGCAACATAAAAACATAGAGTAGCTTACTGGCTCATAGATGATGCCTTCCTAAAGGCTGCAGTGGATTATATATACCTATCTTCGGCAATTCCTTTTGGAATGTTTTTTTTCATTTTTCTGTAGAGATTTTGTGGGAGATTTTTATTTTATTTTGTTTTGATTCTTTCGTGAGCTACAAAATTATGTGGCTCTCTGCTTCCAAGATTCCTCCCATTGAAAGTTCTGCCATCTTGTTAGGAACATACATGACACGTCCACCAGAGTTCAGGGGTGAAGAGAAATGAATTTCAAAACCACACAATTTATGTGGAAATGAAGCACATTCCTCACTTGTTTCTGTGTCAGACATATGGGAAGATTGTGTGTATAATAGGCTGTTTGATTTCTGTGATGGACAGATTTTTTTTAAGCCCTCTGAAGAAAAAAAAAGTCACACTGGTTTCTAGTCTCATCTATACTTCTTTTCCTGTATTTTCTGTGGAAACATTTTAGAACTCACAGTTTCCATATTAGGTACACTTTCCACAGTTAATTAATCCTGTTTCCTGCATGACAAATGGCCCTATCTCATAAAAGGGAACATTGGCAAGCAAGGATTGAGTCAAAGAAGGTATTCTTTGATATTTATATGTGAATTAGGTTTTTTAATCTTAAAACATTGAACTCTCAAATTAGAAAAATATAGTACCTCTCCTATAGAAAAGTAAATATTGGCATCTTATAGGTAAATGAAATGTATGAGTTTTTTTTTTTCCTCTCTCGAGAACCACAGTGCCCAATTACAGGATAAGAAGTATGAGTGGTCTGGAGATTGGGTCAAGATGGCAGAGTAGAAGGACATGCGCTCACTCCCTCTTGCGAGAGCACCGGAAATATAACTAACTGCTGAACAATCATCAGCAGGAGGACACTGGAACTCACCAAAAAAGATGCCCCGCATCCAAGGACAGGGGAGAAGCTGCAATGAGACAGTAGGAGGGGCGCAATCACAATAAAACCAAATCCCATGGCCGCTGGCTGGGTGACTCACAGCCTGGAGAACAATTATACCACAGAGGTCCACCCACTGGATCGAGGGTTCTCAGCCCCACGTCAGGCTTCCCAACCTGGGGGTCTGGCAAGAGGAGGAGGAATTCCTAGAGAATCAGACTTTGAAGGCTAACAGAATTTGACTGCAGAACTTCGACAGGACTGGGGGAAGCGGAGACTCCACTCTTGGAGGGGACACACAAAGTAGTGTGCCCATTGGAACCCAGGGGAAGGGGAAGGAGTAGTGACCCCATAAGAGACTGAATCAGACCTACCTGCTAGTGTTGGAGGGTCTCCTGCAGAGGCGGGGGTGGGGGGGGGTGGCTGTGGCTCACGGAGGGAACAAGGACACTGGCAGCAAAAGTCCTAGGAAGTATTCTTTGGCGGGAGCCCTCCCAGAGACTGCCATTAGCCCCATTAGGCTCTGGTGCTGGGTTGCCCCAGGCCAAACAACCAACAGGGAGGGAACCCAGCCCCACCCATCAGCAGACAAGTGGATTAAAGATATACTGAGTGCTGCCCACCAGAGCAACACCCAGCTCTACCTACCACCAGTCCCTTGCATCAGGAAGCTTGCACAAGCCTCTTAGATAGCCTCATCCACCAGAGGGCAGACAGCAGAAGCAAGAAGAACTACAATCCTACAGCCTGTGGAACAAAAACCACATGCACAGAAAGATAGACAAAATGAAAAGGCAGAGGACTTTGTACCAGATGAAGGAACAAGATAAAACCCCAGAAAAACAATTAAATGGAGTAGAGGTAGGCAACCTTCCAGAAAAAGAATTCAGAATAATGATAGTGAAGGTGATCCAGGATGCCGGAAAAAGAATGGAGGCAAAGATTGAGAAGATGCAAGAAATGTTTAACAAAGGCCTAGAAGAATTAAAGAACAAAAAATCAGAGATGAACAATACAATAACTGAAACGAAAAGTACACTAGAAGGAATCAATAGCAGAATAACTGAGGCAGAAGAACAGATAGGTGACCTGGAAGATAGAATGGTGGAATTCACTGCTGTGGAAGAGAATAAAGAAAAAAGAATGAAAAGAAATGAAGACAGACTAACAGACCTCTGGGACAACATTAAACGCAACAACATTCGCATTATAGGGGTCCCAGAAGGAGAAGAGAGAGAGAAAGGACCCGAGAAAATATTTGAAGAGATTATAGTCAAAAAGTTCCCTAACATGGGAAATGAAATAGCCACCCAAGTGCAGGAAGCTCAGAGAGTCCCACACAGGATAAACCCAAGGAGAACCACACCAAGAAAGACACATAGTAATCAACTTGACAAATATTAAAGACAAAGAAAAATTATTAAAAGCAACAAGGGAAGAACGACGAATAACATACAAGGAAACTCCCATAACTTAACAGCTGATTTCTCAGCAGAAACTCTACAAGCCAGAGGGAGTGGCACGAATATTTAAAATGATGAAAGAGAAGAACCTACAACCAAGGTTACTCTACCTGGCAAGAATCCCATTCAGAATTGACAGAGAAATCAAAAGCTTTACAGACAAGCAAAAGCTAAGGGAATTCAGCACCACCAAACCAGCTCTACAACAAATGCTAAAGGAACTTCTCTAAGTGGGAAACACAAGAGAAGAAAAGGACCTACAAAAACAAACCCTCCAAAATTAAGAAAATGGTCATAGGAACATACATATCGATAATTACCTTAATACATATCGATAATTACCTTAAATTACCTTAAAGATGAATGGATTAAATGTTCCAACCAAAAGACACAGGCTCGCCAAATGTATACGCTGTCTACAAGAGACCCATTTCTGACCTAGGGACACATACAGACTGAAAGTGAGGGGACGGAAAAAGATATTCCATGCAAATGGAAATTAAAAGAAAGCTGGAGTACCAATACTCATATCAGATAAAATAGACTTTAAAATAAAGAATGTTACAAGAGACAAGGAAGGACACTACATAATGATCAAGGGATCAATCCAAGAAGAAGATATAACAATTATATATATATATGCACCCAACATAGGAGCACCTCAATACATAAGGCAACTGCTAACAGCTATAAAAGAGGAAATTGACAGTAACACAATCATAGTGGGGGACTTTAACACCTCACTTACACCAATGGACAGATCATCCAGACAGAAAATTCATAAGGAAAAAATTAGCCTTAAATGACACAATAGACCAGATAGATTTAATTGATATTTATAGGACATTCCATACAAAAACAGCACATTACACTTTCTTCATAAGTGCACCTGAAACATTCTCCAGGATTGATCATATCTTGGGTCACAAATCAAGCCTCGGTAAATTTAAGAAAATTGAAATAATATCAAGCATCTTTTCTGACCACAATGCTATGAGATTAGAAATCAATTACAGGGAAAAAAACGGAAAAAACACAAATACATGAAGGCTAAACAATACGTTACTAAATAACCAAGAGATCACTGAAGAAATCAAAGACAAAATCAAAAAATACCTAGAGGCAAATGACAACGAAAACACGATGATCCAAAACCTATGGGATGCAGCAAAAGCAGTTCTAAGAGGGAAGTTTATAGCAATACAATCCTACGTCAAGAAACAAGAAAAATCTCAAATAAACAATCTAAACTTACACCTAAAGGAACTAGAGAAAGAAGAACAAACAAAACCCAAAGTTAACAGAAGGAAAGATATCATAAAAGCCACAGCAGAAATAAATGAAATAGAAACAAAGAAAACAATAGTGAAGATCAATAAAACTCAATAAAACTAAAAGCTGGTTCTCTGATAAGATAAACAAAATTGATAAACCTTTAGCCAGACTCATCAAGAAAAAGAGGGAGAGGACTCAAATCAATAAAATTAGAAATGAAAAAAGAGAAGTTACAATGGACACCACAGAAATACAAAGCATCATAAGAGACTACTACAAGCAACTCTTTGCCAATAAAATGGACAACCTGGAAGAAATGGACAAATTCTTAGAAAGGTATAACCTTCCAAGACTGAACCAGGAAGAAATAGAAAATATGAACAGACCAACCACAGGTAATGAAATTGAAACTGATTAAAAATCTTCCAACAAACAAAAGTCAAGGACCAGATGGCTTCACAGATGAATTCTATCAAACATTCAGAGAAGACCTAACACCCATCCTTCTCAAACTCTTCCAAAACACTGCAGAGGAAGGAACACTCCCAAACTCATTCGACAAAGCCACCATCACCTTGATACCAAAATCAGACAGAGATACTACAAAAAAAAAGAAAATTACACACCAACATCACTGATGAATACAGATGCAAAAATCCTCAACAAAATACTCGCAAACAGAATCCAACAACACATTAAAAGCATCATACACCATGATCAAGTGGGATTTATCCCAGGGATGCAAGGATTCTTCAATATACGCAAATCAACCAATGTGATACACCATAGTAACAAACTGAAAAATAAAAACCATATGATCATCTCAATAGATGCAGAAAAAGCTTTTGACAAAATTCAACACCCATTTATGATAAAAACTCTCCTGGAGGTGGGCATAGAGGGAACCTACCTCAACATAATAAAGGCCATATATGACAAACCCACAGCAAACATCATTCTCAGTGGTGAAAAACTGAAAGCATTTCCTCTAAGATCAGGAACAAGACAAGGATGTTCGCTTTCGCCATTATTATTCAACATAGTTTTGAAGTCCTAGCCACGGCAATCAGAGAAGAAAAAGAAATAAAAGAAATACAAATTGGAAAAGAAGAAGTAAAACTGTCACTGTTTGCAGGCAACATGATACTATACATAGAGAATCCTAAAGATGCCACCAGAAAACTACTAGAGCTAATCAAAGAATTTGGTAAAGTTGCAGGATACAAAATTAATGCACAGGAATCTCTTGCATTCCCATACACTAACAAACAACGAAAGATCACAAAGAGAAATTAAGGAAACAAGCCCATTCACCATTGCAACAAAAGGAATAAAATACCTAGGTATAAACCTACCTAAGGAGGTGAAAGACCTGTATGCACAAAACCATAATAAGACACTGATGAAAGAAATCAAAGATGACACAAACAGATGGAGAGATATACCATGTTCTTGGATTGGAAGAATCAATATTGTGAAAATAACTATACTACCCAAAGCAATTTACAGATTCAATGCAATCCCTATCAATTTACCAATGACATTTTTTTTACAGAACTAGAACAAAAAATCTTAAAATTTGTATGGAGACACAAAAGACCCGGAATAGCCAAAGCAGTCTTGAGGGGAAAAAAACAAGGCTGGAGGAATCAGACTCCCTGACTTCTGACTATACTACAAAGCTACAGTAATCAAGACAATATGGTACTGGCACAAAAACAGAAATATAGATCAATGGAACAGGATAGAAAGCCCAGAGATAAACCCATGCACCTATGGTCAACTAATCTATGACAAAGGAGGCAAGGATATACAATGGAGAAAAGACAGCCTCTTCAATAAGTGGTGCAGAGAAAACTGGACAGCTTCATGTAAAAGAATGAAATTAGTGCACTCCCTAACACCATACACAAAAATAAACTCAAAGGGGATTGGAGACCTAAATGTAAGAATGGACACTATAAAACTCTTAGAGGAAAACATAGGAAGAACACTCTTTGACATAAATCACAGCAAGATCTTTTTAGACCCACCTCCTAGAGTAAAGGAAATAAAAGCAAAAATAAACAAGTGGGACCTAATGAAACTTAAAAGCTTTTGTAAAGCAAAGGAAACTACAGACAAGATAAAAAGACAACCCTCAGAATGGGAGAAAATATTTGCAAACGAATCAAGGGACAAAGGATTAATCTCCAAAATATATAAACAGCTCATGTCAATATTAAAAAGACAAACAACCCAATCAAAATATGGGCAGAAGACCTAAATAGACATTTCTCCAAAGAAGACATACAATGGCCAAGAAGCACATGAAAAGCTGCTCAACATCACTAATTATTAGAGAAATGCAAATCAAAACTACAATGAGGTATCACCTCACACCAGTCAGAATGGGCATCATCAGAAAATCTACAAACAACAAATGCTGGAGAGGGTGTGGAGAAAAGGGAACCCTCTTGCACTGTTGGTGGGGATGTAAATTGATACAGCCACTATGGAGAACAGTATGGAGGTTCCTTAAAATACTGAAAATAGAATTACCATATGATCCAACAATCCCGCTACTGGGCATATACCCAGAGAAAACCATAATTCAAAAAGACACATGCACTCCAGTGTTCATTGAAGCACTATTTACAATAGCCAGGTCATGGAAGCAACCTAAATGCCCATCGACAGATGAATAGATAAAGAAGTTGTGGTACATATATACAATGGAATATTACTCAGCCATAAAAAGGAACAAAATTGGGTCATTTGTAGAGACGTGGATGGACCTACAGACTGTCATACAGAATGAAATAAGTCAGAAAGAGAAAAGCAAATACTGTATATTAATGCATATATGTAAAATCTAGAAAAATGGTACAGATGAACCAGTTTGCAAGGCAGAAATAGAGACACAGATGTAGAGAACAAATGTATGGACACCAAAGGGGGTAAGCAGGGTGGGGAGTGTGGGATGAATTGGGAGATTGGGACTGACATATATACACTAATACATATAAAATAGATAACTAATAAGAACCTGCTGTATAAAAAATAAATAAATTAAATTAAATTTTTAAAAAGTATGAGTGTTCCATACCTCGATTTTTAGGTCTACCATATCTTGTGCTCTCAACTATAAAAATTCAGAAAATAAACACTACTCAAATAGCTGTGTGGTAGCCTTTGAAAATTGCCAATACAAAGGACCTTCCTTGTTTTTCCTCCCAAATCTCCAATTTGGGAGAAAAAATAATAAATTCCATATTATTAACTTGTTGACTATTTTTCCTTTTACTCAATATTAAATTAAGATGGGAAAAGCCCCGTGATATTAGCCTAGCCTGTCAGTCTCCCACAGAGACACAGAGCTTTATCCCTTGCATGAGACATAGAAAGATGAATGGCACCACTATTTTTATCTATAAGAAGTGACTGAAAATCTCATTGATTGACAGTAGGTCGCATTTGGTTATCTCACATCTCTAAAGACCAAGAAGGCATCATGCTGGACTAGATTCTGCTCTTGGCTTTATCAGTAAATACTGATCCTGGGAACTTCATGCTGCCTCTCAGGGTCTGTTTCCTCATTCGTAAAATGGATGGAAAAAACATTCTCTGATGGTCCCTCAGCTCCAGCACTTTATGATTCTATCTCATGCTATATAATATGGCACTATTTCCACTCCCTTCACTCTCCAACCCCACTGATTTATTGCTGAATAGCCAGTCAGTACAATGAGCTCTGGGCTTAATCTGGCCTGTCTTGCATTGGTCCATCCAAGGTATTGCCCACCTTCCTCACTAAGCTGCAATTCTGACTCACATACAAAAAAAAAAAAAAAAAAAAAAAACTGTCTATCTATCTATCTATCTATCTGCCTATAAATATAGCCATCTACCTACGTTAACATGCAATTTCTGACGAAAAATTAATGTTTCAAAGACTGTTTCCCATGACTACCTCTGAAATCACTGCAGCTGTTTAGTCACCAAAGATCCCAATTTAGCCTACTTGCAAGGCCCTGGTGGTTTAAATTTGGGGCATTTCCTCTTCATCTTCTCTTTTATTCACCACTATCCCTTCTCAGCATCTTTGGACTCAGTAATGTTCATCCCCACATTTTCCATTGTATTCTATACCTGGACCAGAGGGAGATAAACAACAGATTAAGAACAAACTCAAGTAGTTTGTTTTTGTTTTGTACTTATATAAACAAGGGCAAAAAAAGCCCTCTAAGTAAGCCTCAGTTTTCACCAACATATCTTTCTAACGTGCCATATTTCTAGAAGAACATCTACTTGTGTGATAAATAAGTGTGGAAGTTGGGAAGCCTGTTCTAGGCAGTGGGGTAAATAATGAGACGAATAAGGAAGCTAAAATAGGTTTAATAAGAACAGTAACAACAACAGCAGATATTTCTTGTTATTTGCTCTCCGTTACCAGTTGCAGTGTGCTTACTGGTGAGTGAACATACATGGCAAAATCTGCTCCCACCGAGGGATGGCAAAATGTCCTTCCCTGGGTGGTTTCAGAGACCAGCTTGTTAAGAGGACAAGAAACAGAGAGTGAGAGTAAGTGAGCAAAGATCCCTCACACAGCCACTTGACAGTGGATATGAAATAATTGTACATTAAAATTATTGAGCTGCTGCAGCTAGAAAGAATATTTAACAGCATTAAACTGGAAGTGACAAGGTACTCATGTGTCTGCCCAACATGGAATCAGTTTTTAGCTAAGACACTAATCGGTAAGTCACTATTTCTACTACAGTTGGCAAAATAGAAAGCATCCCTGCCACCTTCACAGCATAGTATAATGCAGCATACAAGCAGAACTTTTGCAGAAGTTATTAGAGAAAATGATCTGGTTTACAGTTGATAAAGATTCCCTAGTCAAAGGGAGATGGCGCAAATATCTCAGTACTAACTTTATGCTAACAAGCGGTCTGATACAAGGATGCCAACTTCCTCATATGGGATGACGAGGAACAAGAACAGCACGGGACACTACTTCATTAAGAATTAGAACACTCCAGACCCCACCAAGACTGTGGCAGTCTTCTCAGTTCTCTCACTTATTGGTGGGGAGGGGCTGGAAATAAATAGCAGAAGCACTTGGTACATCATTTATTACTTTGTTGCATGTAATTATGCTTAAATTAATCGTATAGTAAACTTGATATTACTCCAATTTATAATGAGGGTTTAGTCATTCTCAGACTCAAGGAAATGTTGGCTTCATAAAACCAAAAGTAACCAACCCCCTACACATACTTTGTAGGCTGTGGGCTGAGGAATCCCCAGAACGATTGTACAGTCGAGGGTCTAAGGCACAAAGTGGACAGAGAAATTCAGGAGCACCATTTAGCCAGTGCTGCTGAAGGTGTATTTCTCTTTGGGTTTTCTGCTCCCTGTTATACACCCACATATTTATAAGACAAAGAACAGCGAGTGGCCCCATTTGGCTAAGTCCAAAGCCCACACGCTTTCTGCAACATCACACTATTGTGACACAGAGCCATTAACCCGTGCTAATCTCCTATTTCAAGTGAATGAACCAATACAACAAGGTGTGGATTTGAGAAGATGATCTCATACTAAAAACAAATAAAATAAAAGAGGAACCTCTTATAATATGTAAGGTTCCTTATTACAAAGATGCAAATCCGTGGGTCAAATAACATGCTCTCCAGCAACAATATGATAAAAAATTCTTTCCTAAAAGGAAAATTCCATTGAAAACAAGCATTTTCTACGTCCTAGCAGATGACCCATAACAACAGCATAGAGAATAACTTTCCATAACAAACACTCTCGTAAAACCAATGCTGTTGTTTTTCCTGGTCCCTGCCATTTCACCTTCCTTTTCTAGAAACCAAGCAACTGAAGTGATGTTGCTGTATACACTTCCAGAAGGAGAACAGAAAGCTAAGTGGCTTCGACTCACACCCTTTTGTTCTACCATCAATGGTAGTTACCTTTCAACCATTCTCTCTTCTCATCCTTCACAATACAAACTTCAGAGTCACCCAGCCAGAAACAAACCCAAATAACCCCAAACACACCCTTAGAAACCTAAACAAAACATGAGATAAAAAATTCCAGGGTACCTGCTGCTCTCAGAAACCTGCTATTTCACCAGCAAAGGTCTGGGCATCTTCTGCACTGTGCTGTCTACACTCCTCAAGGCAGATGTGGCTGGCTCAAGTCCACAAGGCCTCTTCCTCTCTGGCTTTCACATTATCCATCCAGCAACTGCAGCCTACTTGCCCAACGTTATCTTCCCTGCACTTTCACAGAAGCCCTCCACCTCCTCCACCTTGTTCATCCTCTCCTCACAGCCTCTCCTCACCCCCCTGGGGGCCCGTCTCCCTCTTCTCTCTAGTTCCCTCAAATCCTTCCCCAATGCCCAGTCTAGGTCCCAT
Source organism: Balaenoptera musculus (assembly GCF_009873245.2). Lineage (NCBI taxonomy): Eukaryota > Metazoa > Chordata > Mammalia > Artiodactyla > Balaenopteridae > Balaenoptera > Balaenoptera musculus. Next base: position 47,805,555 of record NC_045788.1, read on the forward strand.
CTTTACCAGGTAACTTCATCCAAGCTCACTAGCTTCTTTCCACCCTGAAATTCTAGAGTCCTCACCACTTAGCCCCATGGATTTAAGAAGCTAAACTTATTTAGTTGCTTCATTTGTGATCGTCTTACCTTTTCCTCTGGAGTAAAACTCCATGTCTGAGAATTCCTTGGCACATACTCCATCTCAATGAGGGTACTTAAAACCAAAGAGCTGCCAACATTTTCCTCCATGACATGCACACTAATTCTAGAAATCTACTGTGTGGAAATTCCACTATAATTTTTAAATGCAAGTATCCCATAACGTTCCAAAGCATGGAATTTGTTGGGTTTACTGATTAACACTGTTATGTGGACCTGGTCCCTACACCTCCACCTTACCTCCCCCACTTAATCCCTTCCCTTCTTGTTCCCATGGCTTTCTGAGCTACTCCATTAGAATACCCATCACACCTCATTATGTCAAAATCAGAATCCTGCCAATAAAAATGAAGCTCCTGTCTGAAGGGCAGGGATGAAGTATTATTCATCCTTTTACCCAGCCATCCTCTCTCCATTATAATAGATAGATAGATAAATGATATATATGCCTAATAGATAGTTATATGCACACACATACCACGGGATTTATATGTATGTATATATAAAATATGGTACATGTGGATATATATAAACCATGATATATACGTATGTATAAAAAATTGGGATATATACGTATTTGCTTATTTATTTATTAGGCACTTAATGTTTGTCAAATGACCAGCATAGAGTGTTAGGGAAAGAAAACACAGAGATGTTCTTAGCCTCACGCTGTACCCTGTAGATGGGGAAAGTCAAACTTAGTGAAATTAATTTTTTCAAGATTGTGCTTGGTAGAAACAGGATAGGTTTGAGAAGCAGCTATCAAACTTCATCATAAATTCCACAGGAAAACAGCATAAAATTTTCCATTGGGGCAGAAAGAGATTGCAGCTGGACAAGAATGCTGAAGGAGAAAATTTCCCAATAGAACATGAACCAGGGGTTCCTGAGGCAAATACAATCTGCACGATGCAAATTGTCTACTTATTGGTATAGCTCCTGTGGCCCGTGAACCCATCAGCCTGCAAATCTCCCTCAGTGGTACTGGTAAAAATTCACATTCCTTGGCAGCATCTCAGAGCTACCCAATTGGAATCTCTAGGCTGGGCCCAGGGATCTGCATTTCCTCTAGGGTCCCCAGTTGATTCTCTGCACGACAGATACGAGAACCACTGGACTGGGCTTGCGATGCTCATCTCCACAGAGTCAGTAAGAGAGAAGATTCGAAGTCGGTCACTGGTGATTAGGTTCTACCAAAGAATCCAATTTTCTTTACTTATTCCGTATGCAAAAAATACTCACCTAAGTAATCCTCTAAGTACCTCACCTAAGTACTTCAAGACCCTCCACCAAATAAACACTGTTCTCTTAAAAACAGCTGGCCCTTTGCTCACACTGAAGAAGAAGTGGATGGTGTGTGCCTTTTTGGAGACGGCTTAGTCCCAATTCTCTATGTCTGCCTAGAACAGCGGCCCCCCTCCTCCCTCTCTCCTCTTTCTCCTCCTCCCCATCCTCTCCTTCTCTTCTTCTGTTCCTTTTAACTTCCACTTCTCTTCCCTAAAAATGTAGTCCCCGGACCAGCAGTATCAGCGTCACCTAGAAACTCATTTAAAATGCAAATCCTAGGCCTCACTCCAGCCCCACAGAATCAGCAGCCCTGGGGGTGGGACCCAGCACTCCTGTTTAACGGGCCTTCCAGGCTAAAGTTTGAGGACCGCTGCCCTAAAGGAACACTGGTGGAAAAGGAGCTTCTACCAGCCCTTCTCAAGCCTGATTCTCCTCCTTGGGGAACCAGGAAGAGGTGAATTTCAGGTTGAACAAGGGGGACCCAGGCCCATCTGCCTCCACCAGTTCATCTGCAGGTATTTTTCATGCAGTTGGCTATCATAACAGAACTTATCCTGAGCATCAAAGTTGATACTCTATAAATATCAACTGGTGATCATACCAACATATTAAAGAACAAGGCAACGCAGCAGGCCTGGTAGGGCACCCAAATAAAGATAACGCAATCTGGCTCTAAAAGTTGTATCTATATTCTAAAGTTAATGGAAGGGGAAGGGGGAAGGGGGAGAAATAGCTTAATTTAGCCAAAATGTTTTACTTTAAAACACTTGGTTGATTTAAGTCTTATAACCAGTTTCTAAGCACTGGCTTTCAAATTAACCAGTCGTTTGAATGAAATGGTGAATTTTCTTTCTTTCCCTCAAGCCAGGCTCATATGGCTACCACCTAAAATCAGTGATTAAAAAAATGTTTAATAGTATCTGCCCATCATTAAATTATTACCGTTAATTAAAAGTTTAAAAAGAAAATGAAGCTTGGGGGTTTTTTTCTACTAATGGATGTAGGGATTCCAATGTTACAAGCTACATTTCTAAACCAAAAAATGCACAAGGAAGTGAAGTATATGTAGAAAATTCATCTCTAAAAGCACACTACCCACCAACGGCTACCTAATTTAGCAGAATATATTACCTCTATGCTTCATAAATCTTAATTAAAGCCGTTAGTTTTCCTATTATGTGATCGAGAAATGCCCCATTAAAGTTAAACAGTTTCTACAAGTAATTATACACATGTACACTTTAAAATTTCTTCACATATACTAGAAACATTGTCTACTAAGTCAAAAATTTGCAGAATTTCATTAATGCAAGATTTTTTTATCTCCCAAAAGTCAAATGTGTCCCAGAGGAACCGGTATACTCAATGTTGGCTTCTTATAATACAATTTAATGCTCACAAACACAACTAAAGTATTTAAACATTTACAGGGGTTGTCATAAGTGCTTTTCTTATTTTTGATCAAATTCAACCTTACACTTAATACAGTTAACTGTAGTTATTTAATTTAAAAACTTGAGATTCCAACCTCAAAAATTTATAACAATATAAATGCAGTTACTTGGCTATTGGATACGTATACTATGGGGACTCCATTCTTCAATATGAAACACAAATGCCAAAACCAGAGAGGGGATATTTTTTAAAGTAGACATTATTTTAAATAACTGTTGGCACATTGAAGAAAAAACCTTCAAATCCAAATTCAAAAATAGATCGCTTTTATTCATAGAGTCATTTCAATCAGACACTAACTCACTAAAAATAATAATTAATAATAATAATTTGCTTTGTTTCTATGTTTCTGTTTTGAAAATAATTCAAGATAAACTAGTAACCTAGTTAATTGAAAGTAATTGTGTTATTCAGGGTTTTCTAGGCCATCCTAAGTTAATAACTGGACAGAAGACATTATTGACAATTTCTCCATTTTCTCAGAAGGTGTAATTAATTTAATTCATTAAAATGTTACATGTAACTCTAATACTATACTTGTGAAAGCTGAGCAAGTTTAGTCTCCAGAAACAGTGTCACTGTCCTTAGAAAAACAGCACTTCAGTGCAAACTATAGTGCCAAGAACTTGCTATCCTTGGGCATACTGATGAACACACGCACAGAACACAAGAAGAGGGAGGCGAGACCACCGCAGCCCAGGCAGTGATGGATAACCCCTGATCTGGGCGACTGTAAAACTTCTCAGGGCGGAGAGTCCATTATTAATTGAAATCCCTGTTTAGTTCCTCCATGTAGACCACTATATAATTGCATCTCTACCTTGAAAACTATTTTCGGCAGAATTCATAATGAGTCAAGTATCTTCAAAATATGTAGGAAGGAAATGTGTTTCACTTACACGTGATTACCTTGCAATGTACATATTACAAAGACACTGAAGCCTTATGCCTGTTATTATGCATAGAGCACAAAATAGATGCAGTTAGACTACCCTATAGCACATAAACAATTAAAATGCCATTTGACATAAAAAAAAAAATAAAACCCTCCAAAATTAAAAACTAAAAACAGCTGTTAAATAAAATTAATTTCTGTTTCCACCTAACAAACGTAAATGACCACAGTGTATTCTTATATTAAATATAAACTTTCCAATATAAATTTCTTATAGTTACAAATAATGTAGTGAAATGCATCTCATCCTCTTTTGTGATTGTATTTCATGAGTCTAAATGGGACTAGTCAAACACATTAGCATTTTTTCTTATTCAAGTAGAGCATATCAAATCACACTCGTTTAAAAAGAAAGTGTTTCCCAGGAAAATGAAAGTTTTGTGCGTGTTGAGGGGGTGTGGAGGCGAGGGGTGGGTGTGGGGATAGGGGACGTCTCCAAGCTAGAGTAAAGGAAAGAGTCAGTATCTCACTGAACTTCCGCTTGACATAAAAAGTAACATCCCTGAAAATCTCAATCTTATCAAAATGTAAACTAGAAGACAGGGGCTAGTTAGGAGATGTTCAACATAGGTTTAGAAAGAGAGACACAGTAATAATCTATTCCACTAATGAACTGCATAAGGAGCAGGGTGGGGAGCTTAACCACCAGTCACACTAAATGACAGCTCAGAGGGCAAAGAGGTGTGGAAACTGAGAAGATAGACTTCCAAGTCTTTTCCTGAAAGTGCTTAGATTTTGAGGAGAGTCCAATGCTGCCTGACAAAAGAGTCTTTGTGCAACAACTCCAGGGAGGTGAAGGAGAGCTGCTCAGGAAAACCAACGAAGACAGGGCCAGCCTTGTACACAGGACCCGTGGAGAACTTTGAATCACATGGCCTGCGGCAAGGACAATGCATGTACTGCTAAAACGCACGACCACCGTATTCAGGCAATATCCGAGTGGGCACAGGCCAGATGTCTTTAAAGAATCGTGTTGGGTTTTTTTTCTTTCAAAAAAATAGAATAAGCAAGGACACAGCCTGCAACTTCAAATTGCATCAATAGTCTTAGACTAGTCCCCAGACATTTGACCACTCCGAGTGACTTAACCCACCCCTAAAAACCACGATCCCTCTGTCTGGCAGGGGCTCTGATTCTGAGTTCTTGGTGAAGTTGGCAAAACAGCCCTGGAGGCTGTGTCTACACATACAGCCTTAACACCCTGAAGTTCCAATCCCAGAATAATGAAATAGGAGCCTGTTATCATTAAAGGAAGCCTGGAGACATAGAGAGAGAGGTTAGCAATTTTAAGTAGAGAAATATCTACTAAACATGGATGGTGGTCCACTATTTACCAAATCCAGGATATCTACAAAAACTTAGGCTGGAAGTCAAGCAAACTCATCAGATAATTGGCATTTCCAGCTTTAGCCAGAGTTGCCCAAGTTCTTGCCCTTGCAGGAAACCATAAATAAGAGATAAACACCCAGTATTAACCATTCCAGAACTTCAAAATATGGTTGCCTGGTTGGTTTCACTAGGAAAAAAACATTAAGAGTTTCTTGGTAAGGGGACAAAGAGCTTATTTTTCTCCTTCACCAGTTTTAATTGCCCTGCTACCAATCTGAAAATAATTTAAGTGTTTAAAAGTATCCAATGACCAAACAACATCCTTGAATAAACTTTAAAATTAGATGCTAATTTTAAATTAGCATTAGATGCAATTTATCAGAACTGGCTTCTTTTCAGCTACAATTCCCATCATGTGAAATAAACATCAAGTTACAAAACTGTCCAAAAATTTCTCAAAAATATTCACCTGCTAGTAAAACAAGTGAAAAAATTTCAATCTCGCACAGGAATCAAAAGACAATTTGGGGGGACTTCCCTGGTAGTCCAGTGGTTAAGAATTCACCTGCCAATGCAGGGGACATGGGTTCAACCCCTGGCCCGGGAAGATCCCACATGCCGTGGAGCAACGAAGCCCGTGCACCACAACTACTGAGCCTGCGCTCTAGAGCCCGCGAACCACGACTACTGAAGCCCGCACACGTAGAGCCCGTGCTCCGCAACAAGAGAAGCCACCGACCCCAATGAGAAGCCCACGCTACGAATCGAAGAGTAGACCCCCGCTCGACACAACTAGAGAAAGCCCACACACAACAACAAAGACCCAACGCAGCCAAAAATAAAAAATAAACAAATAAATAAATAAATAAATTTACTAAAAAAAAAAAAAAATAGGGGACAAAAATAGATCCAAATGAGCCAGGTGGGAAGGAAGTACGGGAATAAGCATCGAAATAATGAACTTTGGAAGCATCACAGTTCAGCCTATGACTCAGTGAATGTGGTATGTGACTACTTAATAAAGTCAGTTGTGATATGATGTATGTAGCTTTAGAAACAGTCTACATCAAATTCTTGCATTTGGCCTGATGGACACGGACATATTAATTCATACTCTACTTCCATCATTCAGGGCATTGAGAAAGCTGTTAAACCTGGTCCTCACACCTTAAATGGAATTTTACCCGATGAAACACAATCATTAGTGGAGGACCCTATATGTATCCAGGTAAGCCACAGTTACATTATGTCCCATGGAACCTACTTATGAGAAATACATGATAAGAACAGGCAATTATATGTTTAACTTTTAAACAGGAATAAGTTGGCTCCCAATATAAGCTTCGTGAAGATGTTCCATTATCTGAACAATCAGTTCTCTCATGGGAAATGGTGGGGAAATGGCTTTGTTGATCAGGTGCTATATTACATATAAATTAGAAATTTGCAAAAAAAAAAAAAAAAAGAAAAAGAAAAGGAAAGAAAGAATTAAATACACTTAACACCGCAACATAATAAATATGTTGATTGTATTTTAATCATCCCTTGATCATTCAAACAGGAATTCAGGAATTTCCAAGCCTCTATATCATTATTTTTTTCTCTGTCTTATAGACGTAGAAACCTGCCAACTAAAAAACAGTCATAATTAAGACAATGCCAATGGAGAGTTTATTTTATAGGTGTATAATATTCTGCACAACTACCTCTTGATTTTACAAAAAAATAAAATAAAAATTGAGATTTAACATAAACTCATAGAAAATTATAAATGTTCCCAAGGGATTAAAAATCAAGCAAAGGGGCTTCCCTGGTGACGCAGTAGTTGGGAATCTGCCTGCCAGTGCAGGGGACACGGGTTCGAGCCCTGGTCTGGGAAGATCCCACATGCCGCGGAGCAACTAGGCCCGTGAGCCACAACTACTGAGCCTGCGCGTCTGGAGCCTGTGCTCCGCAGCAAGAGAGGCCGCGATAGTGAGAGGCCCGCGCACCGCGATGAGGAGTGGCCCCCGCTTGCCGCAACTAGAGAAAGCCCTCGCACAGAAACGAAGACCCAACACAGCCAAAAATAAATAAATTAATTAATTAATTAATTTAAAAAAAAAAACAAGCAAAAATAGCAGAGAAAATCAAGAATTATTCAACTGTCTTTTTTAAATGAAAAAAGAGGATTTAAATACATAACAGGAAGGTAGGCATAATTTCTGCAAATAATTCACATGCATGCATATCCCTAAAATGTACTAAATATCATTTAGATGTCCAAAAACAAGAAACACCAGTTGCCCAGAGGCCATGATAACGTTCTCCCTACAAGAGAAACCCGGTCCGTAAAAGGCTTAGATGTTAGTATAACTCAGTTCCACCCCAGGAAGCTCTGCTGGTGTTTCCATTATAAACCACATTTCAGGAGTTTACAAGTTGAATGTTTTTAAAACGTATTGGGTTCATAATGAACTCACACTTTCTTTAAACGTCCTTTTTGCTTTCCTTTAAAAAGTACGGCCTCTTTTGTGAACAAATCATAAACAAAATTTCAGGTGATTATTTTTGGCTGCGCTCCAAGACACAATGGCTAAATGTTTAAATAGAGGAAAAGGACTAATTATTTTCTTCATCTGGAAAGTAGAGGAGAAAGGCCAGCCTGAGAAACACTCTACAGTACTTCCGTTCTTCTTCTGCAATATTTTCATTCAGTGGTTCAGGATCCTAGGACTGCAGCTAGGAATATGCAATCAAACTTCAAAAACTCCATTTCTACATCTGGAGATTTATGCAATAATCGCTCCAGCATTAGACTTTTCTGAAGTTATTAGTGGTCAAAATTACATGTACCATGAAAGCCAGGAAGCCTCTCAGAATGGAGCTAGAAGCCAGGTGGCAGGGCACCTACACTTAGGTGCCACCACAAATCCCAAATTCAAACCACCCCTGGAGCTTTAACAAGGCCTTTCCCTGGGCCAATCCCCAGCTTAAAATAGTCCAAGGCGAAAGCTCTGCAGGGAACTGAGTTGATGAGTAAGTTAGGGCTTAAAACCATTTCTTTCAAAACCGGGAAAAAAAAACAATCTGATGGTGCTGCCAGATATAAAACTCCTCTCCACAGCAGCCCTAACACCTTTAGGGTTTAGAGAAGAGGCAGGCAGCAGAGAAGCCAAACCAGGGATGCCTCGTTCCCACAAAGAATGCATTGTTGGGCATAATCCACCAGGCCTTTCACATGGCAATTTTGGACAGTACGGCACTCTTGAGTTCCAGAACCATGGTCCTGCACCAGACTAGGAAAAACACCTTGATAGGAGGCAGCTTTGCTGCCAAACTCTCTCATCACACCTTGACCTGGCTGTCAAGCCCCTAACAAAAAGATGTGCTCACTGAGCCTGTGAGTCGACAAAACTTCCCCCGACAAAGAACAAATTTTCATCTGCAGTCTCCTGTCATAACCAGAAGACTTGAAAAGGAACCCCATCCCCAAAGGAAGAGTCAGACCCCATCGTGTGTTTGGCCACATGAACCTTTTAAATTGCAAATATGCAAAAGAACAAATGATACTGATTAAAACCACCCAAATTCCAACATCTAACTGATAATATCCCACATGTAGGTTAGAGGTCAAAAATGCCCTCCCTCACTGTTATATTAATGACAGGGGCAAACTTTTCCATCTGTTTCGGATCCTATCCATGGCTGGTCATTGGCCTCAAAAGAAAAATCCACTGCTAATAACAAATGAAATGAAATTTGCACTTTCCTCTAACTACAATCCCACCTTCAAGAAGTTTATACAATTGCCTTTTTTCTCCAGGCCAATTTCCTTTAGAGAAAGGAGAATGATATGGAGGGGGCAGGCAGCTTGAAGGAGAAAGGTGTTAATGAGGAGTTGTGGGTAAGGAAGAGAAAGATTTCCCTGCAACGCAGCTTCAATTAACTGAGCTTTGAATGGTTTAAATATATGGGAGATAAGAAAAAAATCAATCTCTCTCTCTCTCTCTCTCTCTCTCCCCCCCTTACACATGCACACACACGTACACACACACCAGTTCCTCTGAGGAGAGTACAGTTTGAAAACCACCCGTTTAGTTCATGGCTCTCATTCCACAGATGAAAACCCTGAGGTGCAGAGAGGTTAAGCAACTGGCCCAAGGTCATACCTCGTTAATGATGGGCTGGAAGAGCAACTCTGGCTGGGACTGATTTGCATTTGTGCCCCTGAGCCCTGTGGAAGCAGCCAGGCGGAACACTAGACTGGAGGCCTGGACTTCTGCAGGGAGGGGCTGCAAGGTGGCCGGGACACACCACTGAAGACACAGCTAGCCAAGGCGATGTGAGGGTCCTGGGCCGGCCTCTCCGAACCCCGGGAAGGAGTCTGGGACTTGCTTCCCCAGTGCCTCGAGAATCAAGCTCCTCGACAGAGCTGTCAAGTGAAGGGGCCCTACAACATTTTTAAGAGACGCAAGAGGCACTTGCAGGGTACCCTTCCATCAGCTGCCCTCTAGAGGAAGTTGAAATAGTAACAGAGAAACCTCTCAGCCCCTAAAAATGGGCACATGATGACAGAAGATGAAACTGCAGGGCATTGAGGCTATAGAAACAATAGTCTCTGGGGATCTCCCTCTTCCCATTCCCACACACATCCCCATACGAGTCATCTTTAAGATAGAATGAAGTTAGTACCTCCTTCTGCTTCAATTGTATGGATGCTGATCTTCAATTGTAGATACCATTGAGAAGCATGTATAAATTCCAAGGCAACATGATAAGGATGGAAGGTCAGAAACTCTGATGGGAGCTTTAGCCAATTGCGGAAATACCTAAAAGATAGCCTGGCTTGCAGATTCCCAGACTCAAAGGTACCATTCAAGGAAAGAAGATGACATATAACTTCCCTTGTAACTTCCAACCAGAGGACCTAGACATACCCTTGAGCGCCAGACAGAATAAGCTTAATCCCACCCCTAAACAACAAACCCTTTCAGCTATTTTACGGCAGCTATCAAAGTCCCTTTCACTTTTTTGAACTAAAAAGAAACTACACAAAGGAAAAAAGGCAGAGTTATATATTTTCAAACTCAGACCCCTGCTAGCTTTTCTTCTTTTTTTCTCTAGGCCTGGGGTAATAGACATCTACTCCAGGAGAGAGATGAAGTTAACAGAATTTTCTCTGTCCCACAGAAATGGGGAACTGTAAGCTTCTGAGTCCTGGGCACTACAATTAAAACTGGATGATGCTGGAGGATGCCAGTTTTTGCTAGACAATAAGAGTGAGAGAGACAGAAAGAGTGCCCCCAGGAAGGAGTGGGGTGGCGATGCGGGAGGGAGACGAGGAGAGTGACAGGAGTCCTGTGTGATCAGGTGAACGTAGAGTCCCCGTGAAAACTGATCTACGTGACCCTGAGATGCCTATGGACTCTAAATCATCAAGGTAGTTTTTGGTGTTCTGGAACTTCATGCCTCTTTTCCTAGAAATTATCACATCCTAAAGTTTTACCCCATATTTTAAAGCAGAAGCCATGGATAGCATGTGGTAAGTAACTGTGGTAAACTAGGTTTTATAAATGACATAGCGCACTTGATGCTGAAAGGAAAAGGGAAGCTCATTCATTCCTCCAAATCTTGAGTGAAATAACATAGAGTGAGAGAGATGATTCTGTACAGAAACCAGAGCAACCTGAAAAGGTGAACTTTTTCCAATCAGGTGACAGTTGACCGGCAAGACCAGTTTAGAGGGGAAAAAAGAATGACTATTTAACCCAGCCACTAAGCAGATGCCTTCTGGTTAATATTTAATGTATTACCTGTAGTATTCACTACGTTGATTAGAAATGAAACAATATACATTGTTTGAAACAATAAGCGTGTTGATGTGCTGCTATGTACCAGCCTACTTACTTCCTGTATCAGTTGTATCAGCATTCAGGCTAAGCTGCTATAACAAAGGGACCCCAAACTACAGTGGCTTAAAAGGAGAGAAGTAAGTTTCTTTCTAATGTAACAGTCCAGAACGGAGCAGGTAATCGCAGGCAGGTAGGCAGCGCTGATCTGCAAGGTCAGCCAGGGTTCCAGATCCCTCCTAGCTTATTGCTCTGCCATTTCTTAGGGCGTTGTTCTCATCAGTACAGTCAGAGCTGACTCACTACCATCAGCCTACTTTCCTGCCCATAGGAAGGGGGGAAAGAAGAAATGGTGAACAGGTAGCTTCCTTTTCTAAACTGCAGATACTTTAAACATAGCTCTGCTCACATCCCATGAGACAGAACCCTAATGGCAGAGCCATATCTAACTCCAAGGGAGGCCGGAAATGTAGCCTATTACTGGATGACCATACGCTTAGCCAATGTTCAAGTCCTTTATTAAAAGGAGAAAGGAGAGGAATAGATATTGGGGAGCGATTTGCAGTCTCTGCCATTTTACCTCATTTAGCCCTTTCAACACTCCTATACCAGACTTTTTTAATGAACAACACATCTGAGGCTGTCAGCAATTTGCCCAAGCACCACTGCAGGAAGTTGCAGAGGTGGAACTCAAACTCAGGTCCATCTGTCTCAAAACCCATCTTCGTACTACTATACCATGCACCATGCACCCCATCAATCTTACTTCAACAGAAAAGGCACGTGGTAAAGAATAAAACTTGTGCCATGTGGCTTTTTTCTTAAAGCCAGTGCCTTTTAAGAAAATAACAACACCAACAGAAAGATTTTTATAAGGAAAAGAATATCAGAAACTCCTTTTTCGAAAGTAGAAAGTTGAGGAGGGCTTCTCTGGTGGTGCAGTGGTTGAGAATCTGCCTGCCAATGCAGGGGACACGGGTTCGAGCCCTGGTCTGGGAAGATCCCACATGCCACGGAGCAACTGGGCCCGTGAGCCACAATTACTGAGCCTGCGCGTCTGGAGTCTGTGCTCCGCAACAAGAGAGGCCGCGATAATGAGAGGCCCACACGCCGTGATGAAGAGTGGCTCCCACTTGCCGCAACTGGAGAAAGCCCTCGCACAGAAACGAAGACCCAACACAGACATAAATAAATAAATAAATAAATAAATAAAATTAAAAAAAAAAAAAAGTTGAGGAGAGAGGAAAATTGCAAGGAATTTATTAAAATACCACTATAAAAGACACTTGAAAGAATGGATTTTTTTTCTTACCACTCTAAGGCAATCTATTTTGGTGGTGTTGACCCTGAATTGTACTGATAAGAATAAAAGGGCTCATACGGAACAACTTTCTTATTACTGAATATCCACCATAAGCTGCTGCAGGACAATGTAAAACAGCAATGGTCCTGTTTGGTGCCGTTGGTGTATGTATACACACACACACACACACACACACACACACATCTTTATAAAATAGCATCACTGCATCCTACTAATCTGAAATTCCTAAACACCTGAATGGATCTATGTCATGAGATAAATGCTCGTAGAATAAAACTTTACCGCCCCGCACATTCATTAAATTTGCGTAAGCATTTTCGAGAAAGGGAGGCTCTGCTTGGGGTAGGGGTTTTCCCCCTTCCTTTCCCTCAAGTCAAGAGATATATGTTATAGTCTACAGCTAGCTCCCTGGCAAATCTCCATTCTTTTCAACCTGACAGACTGTTTGTCAGTTAAACTCCCCTTGTCATGTATCCCCACCACTGCCAACTCATGCACGGAGACCTTCACTTTTACTGCTACCACTTGCACCCTCTGCAACCTTTGTCATTGATCACTGATCCGATCCAGTGCCCACATGTTCTTCAAGTGCCTACACAAGTAATGAGGTACTTGTGGTGTAAAATTAAACTGTCAACTGTCAGCGATTGATAACCACAGTGAGAGCTGACCTAGAACACCTGCACCAGTGGCCAAGACAGGTGTGACATGTTTGATCGCTGAGGCCTGCTGGTCAGTCTGACCCAGTGCTGTCCCTTCATGGACTTGCCTTGCATTTCAGCCCCCCACCCCCGGCTTCCCTGCGTCCCACACTGAGCATCCCCAGGTGGCGGAAACCACTCTCACAGCCCGTTGGGGCAGCTTGGTCCTAGTGGCCATGAGAGAGCAGATCTCAAGTCAGCAGGTTGGTGTGAAGGGAATCTGGCTTCGCGGTTTTCAAAGGTGGCTTCTGGAGTCAGCCTGAGGTTTTTTTCTCCCACGTCCCCCCAGTTTCCCTCTGAAAGCGGGTCTTGGTGGCAGGCTTCACACACACACCCCATCCTCCCTCGACTGGACTTTCCAGGCGTGTGCCAGTGCCTGGCAGCAGGGCCTTCCCTTCAGGGCAGGCCCACAGCAGTCATTTATTTAGAGTCTAGTGGAAGGATGACGCCGCCCTAATAGAACTGCCTTATGGCTCTGAGCATTTGCTTGAAGGCATTCAAGTTAAACTGGCTCACATTCTACTAAAGCACCATAAATGCAACCTCTTCCTATTCCTATGTAAGTGAACAACCGGCACAAAGAAAAAAACATGCTGTGCTCTGACTGTATTGTTTTTAGCCAGCGCTGTTGCACAGCATTTAAACAAAGTTTTCCTAAGTTTGTATGATTTAAATGTGAGAGATGGGCTTTTTCTAACCTTAAGCAAAAATGCACTTAAATACCTAAAACATCCTTGGTGAAAAATCTGAAAAGCGTGATGGGATTCCCATCCCATTCCACCAGCCCACCCCCACCAAAGAGTTGCACTATATTAAGTTCATGTGATGAGAAGATAAAAATCTATTAACTTTCTGCTGACCTTATCGACACAGGAATCTCTGCAGACATTACAAAAGCCGTATCTCTTCTGACTTTTACATCCAGAACCTCATGCTCCAAAGTCCCAAACCAAATGTAAAATCTTCGTGATGAGTGAAACCCTGACACCAATTCAGATTCCGGGCTTGCTGGCTCGCAGTCGATGGAGGCTCCTCTGGGACACAGACGCTGGCCTTTACTTTGCATTTGACTTGAGGGGCTTTTTTGTGCCATATGCTACTGGGGACTCTGAATCAAAACTATTTCACGAGGACCATATGTTACAAGAAACTCATGATGGAAAATGAACGGCAAGAAGTTGCCCCATATCACTGGGTGATGTATTACAAACATAATTAAATCTGAGTAATGTGCAGTGTTATTTCAGTTAATCATTTCTTTTTTCAGTGTAAGCAAGGAAAACATAGCCCAATTTCCAAATGACATACCAAAGTCCAGATAAGCTAAAAGCAAATTGGTGGGAAAGGAATAAAACCAGAGCTGTGCAGCATTGTTTAAGCTTCTGTAAAAGGTCTTGGTGTATTTGAGATGTGGCGATAGGAAGGTGACACATGAGAGACCATGTCAATAAGCGGTTTCAAACTCTACTCATTTTCCTTTCAAATCAGCAATGAATTCAGACCAGCTCCCTCTCACAAAGAAGCAGCAAGTCAAAAGACCACTTGTGTGTTGGTTGTTTGGAATTCGAGAGCACGTTTCCACATAGAAATTTCATTATCAGTAGCTGTTAGGTGCCGAGGCTCGCTCACGAAGACCTATTTAGCCCAACTGTTACTGAAATTTGGTATTTCTACTCTACCTTTATGGCACTGCTTAGAGGGAGGATAGAGAATTATTCAATTCAACTCAATTTATTTATTTGGTCCCTACTATATTTTCCCAGAACGTACCGATGACTGCATCTCCCCAAAGGATATCCCAATTTTGTCTCTTCCCACATAAAGAAATCACTTTCTATTCTGAACCCTCAGAACATTTTATCCATACTCTCTTAATCACTTCCTACCTGAACTGAGCTAATTACTGCTAACTAATTTTTTATTGCCCACATCCAAGCCCTGAATTTGGCAGACTCTCAGTTCATATATGGGAATGGATGATTGAGTAAATAAAGGAATACAATCTGCTGGGGTGGCCAGATGTATTTTTTCTCCATCAGTGGCACTGGGAATCGTGGGATTTGGTTGAAGAAGAGAGGGAGAGAATAAAATAACGATGTTGACAACGATGAGGACGTTAACAGCAAATAATATTTACTGTGTGTTTTCCCAGGACACGCACCAGCCTAAGAACTTTACAAATCTTGATTAATTTACTCCTCACAGCAACTCTGTGTGGTAGATAATATGTATATCCCCATTTTACAGATGGGGATACTGCACACAGAGACAGGAAACAATCTTCCCAAGTTCATACCAATAGTGTAATACTGATAGAGATTTCTGAATACCAGAGTGTATTTGCTAGGTGCACGTGCATTAGTGGGAACATCTTCCTACATTTCTCCATCATCTGAAGTTTCTCTCTGTCTCTCTGATCTGCATTAGAGAAGGAACATCTCAGGTAAAATACTCCACTTCAGTTCTCATTCATGAACCTGAACATAAGCTCTGTGAGAGCAAGGACCTTGTCAGTCTTATTCACAGTATCCCCAGCCTCTAGACCAACAGGTGTGCAACAGATGTTTGCTGGATGATTGAGTCTGTTTGGGGTGATGTTAGGGCTAAAGATGGGACTCTGGACTCAGGTTCCCTCTGCAAGTTCCTTGATTTACTAGTCCTGTGGGGAAAGCATTCCAAACTTGCACGGTGATAAGAATCACCTGCGGTAATCGATAAACACCTCCTCTCCCTGGAGATTCTGAGTCAGTGGCCGGAGGTGAGGCCCAGGAATCTGTTTTTGTTGATGTGATGCTGCTGAGGTTTGAGACATGCTTCAGGTGGTTCTGAGCTTGAGAACCCCTCCCCAAAGGGTATGCCTCTGGCTCTTGGGACAGCCCTTCCATGGCAGTTACAGACATTTGCAAATTCCCTAAGAGTGACAAGCACGGTCTCCGGCCACTGCCACCATTTCTTCTAGAAAACCTATGCATTATGCTGGACTGCAATACAGAATGGGGCCTTGCACTTCTGCCTCAGCTGACTTCTCTACAGGGTTCTGCAGATCTCAACCAGGCCTAGGAAAGCTCCCATTCACACATTTTTTTTCCCCGACTCCTGCCCTTTCCAGGCATGCATCAATATCTGCTGAATGAATGAATGATGGAACAAATTCCAATGGGGACAAAACAAGCAAGCCAGGCAGTTGTAAAGAATGGGAGTGTTTCATAAGCCTCTCTTTGGTGTTGCACGTAGCAGCATATAAAAACAAACAATGACAAACTACTACATTAACACATCCTGTTTCTACTGCTTTCCTTCTGAGTTAAAGAACATTCTTATAACAGCTAACCATCTCTGGGCCTCAGAATCATTATTTACCTTTTAAAAAATATTTTATTTTCCTGAGTTATAACGGGATATATTGTGACTTCAGGATCTAAAAGATTAACTTAGCCTTACCGTTATTGCTCTCTTTCTTTTTCTCATTCTTATTCTCCCCTCTTCCTCCAATCCAACAATCTATGCCCAGAAATCAGTCAAGAACATTGATTTTGGTTGGGATAAACGGCAAATATCTAAAGATGCTAACTGTCTATAATTCTCCTAGAGCCTAAACTTCGGCACTATTGAAATTTTGAGCAAGATAATTCTTTGTTGTGGCTGGCTGTCCTGTGCGTTGTAGAATGTCGAGAGCATCCCTGGCTCCACCCACTAGATGCCAATAGCAACCCCACCCCCTAGTTATGACGATCAAAAATGTCCCCAGGTGTTTCCAGAATGTCCCAAGGGGATCACAACTGCCCCCTAGTTGAGAACCACTAATCTAGAATGATTTTTTAAAACAATGTATTTTTAACTGATAGATTAGTCAATATTTGGTACCATGTACAAAGATACATTAACCCATAAAGTTGCTAGAACATTGAACAAAATTATAAACCTAATTTTCAAAGAAACTTGATTCAAAAGGGTCATGACTACGCTTTTAGGCATGAGGTTTACTGGACACCAGGAAGAAGCTGAAATGGAATTTGACATAGCTGAGATTTTACCAAAAAAATTCAGTTAGGGGAAGAGCAGGAAAACTAACTAAATGTCTCACTTTTGGCAAAAACATCCAAAGTATAATGCACTTTGCCAACATCTTTGCCCCTGGGTTTTTTTTTAACTTAACGGTAGTTTTAATCTGTATGTTCCCAGTTTCTATAATCCAAAAATCATCAAAATGCTGTTTTATAAGAGTATCTCCTAAGCTTTGATGTCCAAGAAGCCTGGGGACCCTTTTTTATGTGCTTGTTTTCTTTTGAACCAGGAAATTGTGTTTTGCCAAGAGCAAATGGAACTTGAGCCTCAAAAGATTTGAGTTCTGTTTGAAATGTAGTACCCACAAATTCTCCACAAGTTTACAACTTGACAAAATACACGCTCTCACCTTCCCTCAGACCAAATCTCTCTTGGTTCTATTTTAAATCACAGTTAGCAAAATCCTAAATGCCTAAGGATTAGAGAAAAAGAGTTACAAGGCCAAAAAGAAATTCTGACACAACACCATTCTGGGTTGGATTCATGATCAAAATGCTATCCAAGGTAAGAGAAGATGAGAGAAGCTAAATGGGAAGAAGAGAGAGAAAGGGGGAGAGAGAACTCAACTAAGTAACAAGCTCTTTGACTTTCCCCAGGACCAAATCCAGCAAGCAAGACATTACTTCAAAGTTAAATTGTTTACATATTAGATGACCTGTCCATTTTTTTCCTTACCATTGATTTCCACAGTACAAAAATATTATTTCAGTGGCAAGGATGTAAACCTTATTCATAACAGGATTTCAACCACATCCTGAGAACGAAGCATCTCTTCAGATAGTGTGCCCTCATTTATATTGAAGTCATGCCGGTTTTATTTGTCAGTGTTTGTTGAGGGGGTCACAATATCAGGAAGCAGGAGATGGCTCATCAAAGCGTCTCTGCAAGCCCCTACTACTCATCAATTAGACAGTACCTTGTTTTTAACATCAGGACGGAAATGCATCTCCTATGACCCATTGTTAGAAGCTTCCTTCTGTCTTCAAGTTTTTTGGAAGGAGCACTCAGGACTCGACTTCTTTTTTCCAATAGGTAATTGTCACTAATTAATGCTCCAGTTGCATTCAAGAATGTGGACCTGTGACCCTCAGTAATCTGGGCCTGTATCTCTGGCCTTGGAGCAAGGACACTGTAGTCTCCGGACACTACCCACGGGGCCAGGTCATAGACACAAGGCTTCCCGCTGAGTTCCTGAGCTGGCCTCACTCTGCTTCAAAGCCTGTGAGTTCAGTGGGCAGCCTGACTTCAAGGACAATGCGGCATCTGGCCAGTGATTGCTGTCTGAGGTGAGGAGGTCTCTTCTCTGAAGGTATAGAGAGATTTTTACAGAAGCCCAGGACTCTAGTTGTATTCATTCCACATTCATTCACTGGGCACCTGCTCTGTGCCAGGCACTGAGGAAAAATGAATAAAATAGAGTATCTGGTAGCAAGGAACTAGGATCAAGCTCAGCCCCTCATTAAAATATTCTTCTAAGTATAACTAGACTAGTTGGTCTTAGTTTCCTTTTCAGATCTAATGGGATAAGAAAATGGTGCTTGTGATTTTCTTACTTATAAAAACTGATGAGCCTATATATATCCATTAATTCATCTCATTCCTCCATAAGATTCTTCATTTACTTTCCTTTCTCTTCCCCATCCTTCCCTTCCCTTAATTTCAACCTCTCTCTCTCTCTCTCTCTCTCTCTCACACACACACACAAACTAAAGCATAGGAATTTCTGATGAGCATATATTCACCATGACTTCAGGAGACAAAAAAATATATATATATAATATATACACACACATATATAAAATTTTATATCTGTATCTATATGTATATATATATACACACTCCCATAACCCTCAATGAAGCACTAGATTATAGAGGATGCCCTCCCAATATTCCTCTTTCACTTAAAGAGAGTGTTATGTTTCCTCTAGTAGTAAATCTTTCTCCAGAATCAAGGCTAAGAACTACCCTTGTGCATAAGCACCACTGGATTCATTTCAAATCAATAAGAGCAATATAAACAAATGCCCAACATTAAAAAAAGAAAAAGGAAACTCTAAACCTCAAAATAGATAAACAAAAGGCTTGGTGCTTATTTTGTAAAACAGTCTTCACGTTACCAATATTGGATCCCTTTCGATAATTCCTTCCCATGTTTCTTTCAAATGTTTATAGCAGTTTGATTTCCACAGTTCAAGAACATATCACTGCTTGAGAAGTAAGGGACAAACATGTGTTTTGTAATCATGCAGCGCTAAATGATAGAAACAAATCTGCCAGCTAATGAGCAGTGTGCCTTTCACAATTCTTTTTGGCTTGTACCGATGTGTGCAACCACTTTGGAAAGACACCACCGCGCAGTGCCTGGAAAGACCCAAGAGCTGGGCTGCCAAGTTCATATCTTTCTCCTCCCATGATGTGGCAAGTTATTCAACCTCTCTGTGCCTCAGTTTTCTTATCTGCAAAATGGTGGGTTTAATAACCATAGATTGGATGAGTTCACATCTCTCAAGTTTTCAGAAAGTTTCTGACCCATAGTGTAAGCAACGTACAAGTCTAAAGAACCATATACGTGTTTATAAAACACACTGGCTTGCCACAAATATCCGAACCTCTATTTAACCAAAAGAAAGGCAGGCTGGAGATATATTAGGAATATAAGTTGTTACCTTGGCTTAACTTTCTTAATATGCCCTTTATCACCATGTTCAGGTCTCCCCTAACCAGCTATAAAGTTAACACAAGAACCTGTCATTCATTCGTCACAGTATCCCCCCATTTGGCCCAGGATAGTGCTTTATACATAGGAGACCCATGCTAGTATGAGCTGGATGAACAAACACATGATTTTGATTCTTCATTTCGAGGCTGAATTAAAAGTTATTTCTACTAGCATTTTTACCACAAGTACTATTGAGATTCCTTATATACTAGTGGTAAAATGTTTCCTTATTAATTTGCTTGAGAAATGTATAATGAGCTCAGTAAGCCTTGTTCAGCTTTTTCTACTTGCTAAAAAATAAGTAAACATCCATAAAATCACCCCCGCACACACACATACCTGCCAATGATCCATAGAGATGGACCACTTCGTACCATTATGTTCATAATCCAGTTATTTCTGGAAATCCTAACTTCAGGGAACATAATTTGGTGGCCAGGAGATATTCCACTGTCATCTTAAAAGATGTTGTTAGTTTTTTGGGTTTTGGTGTTTGTTTGGGGTTTTTTTCAATTGCAACTCCAACAACGAATCCTCCAAAGTTGGTTACATTCACTCTACAAAGTGCTGAGTTAATCTTTGTTCTTTAAAGTAAATACAAGCATTTCTTGGACAAGATACCATCAACTTTAATTTTATTTTTCTCACATAGACGTTAACCTAGAACTAAACAGATAATTTCCTTCTGTCACACGGCTATTCCACTGTGATGGAACAAAGTGTTATCTTAAGTTTCACAGAGCAATTGTTCAATAATTCCTGTTGGTGGCTCCTTTCCAAATCTTCTAGAATGCCCCAGCCTCCCAGTCCTTGAAGCTGGGGGGTGTGGGGGGGGGTGTGAGTGTCAGTCAAGAGCTCAGGTTCTCCCCCAGGACCAGCTCCTGTTCGTGAGGTCGACACCCGAAGCCTGCTGTCTATTTGATGACAATTGCTAAGAAATCTCTAAACCTTGAAAATATACAAACGGAGCTTGGAGGCAGCAAGAAAAGCTCCATGTCCTCCTGGTTTGGTAAATTAAATTATTAGGAAGTTTAGAGAAGAAGAGACAGGGGGCTTAGAGAAAGAAATTCATCCCTTGAAGCTGAAAAGCAGCACCAACACCAGTCCCGTCTCAAGTTCAAAGAATTCTGCCTCAACACAAGAAAATATTGTTCCAACCTATACAACCTAACCCCTGCTAAAAAAAAAAAAAAAAAATTCTTTACAAAGCCATCCTTTAGAATCAGGCCAACTAATCTTTTTAGGTAGACTGCCCAAAGAAGGAGGAAAACTCTAATACATGTTTTTCCATCAACTTCATCATACAAGATGAAATAAGTTTGTTGAACCTCAGGCGCACAGAGCCTTGAGCCTATTTGGGATACCAACTCTGCTTAAGACACTATTCAGTGAAATTTAAGAATTCAAATGGGTACAGAATTGCTTAATAATCAAGTCTCTATTCTCCAACTCCTGATAAGGCTTGAAGGCCAGTCATCCAACAGAAAGTAGGGTTAGGTCCCTATTTTAATTGTATTTTCTTCCCCCTCCCCCAATACTAGTAGCAATTTGTCAAACCCAATACATTTTTTGAAGATGTGGGAGTGGCTTTCCCCCCCCCCTCACAAAAAAGTCCAGAAAATCCAGACTTTTTCGATTACTAGGCAAAGACAAATAGGGAAAATGTTAACAGAGGCAAGACCATGAGTAATTTTTTATGTATTTCTGTATTTTTTTATAATCTTTATGATGAAAATGAATTGTTTGCATAATGAGTATAGGTGTTTGTATGTGAGGCTGTGAACAGGGTGAGGTTTGTCTTCTTGGTCTGACTTCACTGTTTACATAAATCACCTGTGCATCTTGTTAAAAATTCAGGTTCTAATTCAGTAAGCGTGGAGTGGACCTAACAGTGTACATTTCTAACAGACTCCCAAGTGATGCCCCATTGTTGGTCCATGGACTACACTTTGAGTAGCAAGAATGTGGGTTCATCGGATTAAAAGCTACCCCTGGTGCCTTCTCTCCTGCCATGACAAATGAGGTTAATAAACTTGACCCCAAAATTTCAGAGGCAACAACCAAAGACAGAATGCAAAAAAACTGAAATGGCTTATAGATTACCACTGATTTTCCTCTTCCTCGAAGAGCTTTGGTTTGTTAAGATAAGACTTGTCCCTCCACCTCATATGAGCCAGAATGTAGTGGCTATGGCAGGAGCAGGACTATGAAAGGAACGGATTCATACACATTATGGTTCTAGCTAAGAATGGGCAGCCCACCTGACAAAGTCTAGGCTGTCCATTTAGAATCATGTGGAGGGTTTAAGCCCTGAAATGCTGAACCTTGCCTGGTCCCGGAACACTTCTTGGAACAACTCTCTCCTTTCTCCGGTCTAAGGTGATGGCTTTTCACTCTCCCAGCCTTGCTCCTTGCCCCTCAGCTCCCTTGCCCTGAGCTCTTTCCCAGCTCTCTCCTCCAAAATGCTCCTCGTTCCATGGCTCCAGGCTTTTCTTCTGCACTTCCTAAAGCTCTGTCTCCTGTTCAGTGCCATCAAAATGAGAAAACGATTTCATATCTATCCTCTCGTTTAGTTGTTACATTACGCCTGTGGGAGATTATTAATCTCATTTTAGAAATGAAGAAATTTCAACATAGAAACAATAAGAGACTTGCCTAAAAGGGCCCAAACAAATAGGTGACAAGACCAGTCTGAACTACACACACACACACAAACACTTCCCGATATCTTGTTTGCCCTTCAGGTCTGGGCTAAAGCAGCCCTTCCTCAGGTACAGAGGGCAGTGTGGACACAGGGGTGAGTTGAGGATCTGCAGGTGAGTCTGTATGACCTTAAAAGAACCTGAGGGGGAAAGGGGCAAGAAAGGAGACTGAAGAGGACGTGGGGAGCCCTCCTCAGGGGGCGGCACGGTCTCAGCACCACACTGACGTGCATCACGTCAGCATCTAACAGGAAAACGGAGTCCCTGAAGATATTTGGGCATCAACCTGCATGAAGACGATTGTGGAGCAGGAGTGAGGGGTGCCAGAAGTAGAGACCAAGAGAGCCAGGAGACCAGATCATATTTCAGCGCTGCCCATTCTCCTTCCACATAATTTGTCAACTTTAACCAGTCACTACTTCCGTTCACTGTATCAAATATAGAAAGGACAAAATCCAGCAGGTAGCACTAGGCTATTAAACAACAGCTAAGTAACTACAGCCTGGCTTCTACCGGCTGAAATGTAATTGACCTAAAAACATCAAAGTAACTCTGGTTTAGTAACATTACTTTACATTTTGCTTCCCCACTGCATGTGAGACATAGAGTATAAATCAATTAGATACTTGTTCAGGAATGACAAATAAATGAGCATTTCTCACAGAAGATAACAAACTCTAACACAGACCGTACAGTGGGCTCAAGTATTTTAGTTAGATGCCACTGTCCCCTCAGAGGAAGGACAGCTGTTTCTTCTAATTAATAGCAGCATTCTGTTAAAGCTGATAATCTCTCACCAAACATAAAAAAAAAAAAAAAAATGAAGAAAAGGAGGTCCGCTCTTTCTCTAGTTAAGAGAATCAGCTATAAAAGCCAAACCAGATCTGAGCCAATAAGAGCTCCCAGCCTGCAAACTATGGTGGCATGTTCACAGTTAATTTTGCTGCCATTTGTGCCTGAATTTATTGTGGTTTAGAAAAAGTAAATTGCGAGGCTAACACAGCCCTGGCTCAGGAGTCCACCAGCGGCGGTGCATCCCCAGTCAGGCTGGATATTTAGTGCCTCCGTGCCCAGAAGGCTGAGGAGAGAGCCAGGGGAAGGATTACTGCTCCATGCTGCCCATAAATCACCCGAGCACTTCACACAGCCCCACATCTCACAAATAAGGCTAGGCTGGCAACGTGTCACTGCTACACAAAAGGAAGGAGAGACCTGGATGTCTTTGGCCCGCCTGGTCCCTCCCCTCCTACATGCTCATAAAACAGGAAGCATCTCAAGGTTTGTTCTCACACCTCTTCCCTCACCTTCCTGCACTCACTTTGCCTGGGGAGGAGACTGGGCATCAGGAATCTAGCAGTTCTAGCCAAAGCAGGTCACCACCAACCCCTAATGCCAAAGTCACTTCTCACTTGTTAACTTAGGCAATACGGGCCTCACCCTTGCTGACTGACCTTCCCCCCAACCAAAGACGATAAATCAAGGGGACCCTCCACCCTCAGGTGTCTAGTGGCTGCCAAACAAACATCTGGACAGCCCTAGTCACTTCTTCCTGCCCAAGAATTTTCAGAATATGAAAATCAGGTTTTTTTAACTGTTTATAAAAACGAACTGGCTTACCCTTTTATAACCTGCATAAACATCTAGGGGGTGCTAGTCATAAATGTACAGAAGATGAGAACCATTGGACCCAAAGGCTAACGTGAAAAACATCACCCTGGTGTCCCCCGCAGCGGAACCAGCCCTTCATGTTCTAAGACAGTCATCAACACGATTCCTGAAAACAATAGCGGCTTCTTGTTTAAAATGGAACTGCACCTGCTAGAATAACGTGTCAACAAACAATTGCTTTGTTTTTCATATTAGCCATCCAAGCTGAAGCAATGGGACTTCCTGAAGTGAATACTGGAAGACTTATTCTTAGAAGGGGACAGAATTCTCATTTTAACACAAGGCTCAGAGGGGCCAAATGATGATCATCTTCCTTCCTTCTTTTGTACTCCTCGGTGTTCATCTTATTTGGTTTTCAACAGGTTTGTTTCCATTGCAACCCTCTAGCTTCCAATGGCCACAGTGCCATATTTGGCAAGTACACTCATTTCTGCTTCCTATCTGTGAATGAGGAAGGGCTTTAATTGCTGTTCCACCATTTCAAACAGTTCTCAGAAGATTGCCCTCCTCTGTTGAAAGACTTGGGATTAAAGCCTGATGAAAAATTCTTTGCCAAATGTTCAATCATTGCTAAATCATTCTGCTCTTTCAATTTCACAGTCCAATTATGATGTCTGCTTTTAGCTTTTCTATCGCCATTTGATGCTTGTCTGTTGATCGAGTTGGGACACTTTTAAAAGGAATTATTTTGGTAGAATAAGGTGCTTGGTTGTGATTAAGTGTTTTAAGTGACTCGGCCAAGGTTGCCTCCATGGGCTCAGGAAGTAACCACAGCCAAAACACCCTAGTTGGGGGGCAATATGAAAGGCGGAGAACACCTATTATTACCTTTATCAAGGCGCAGCCAGACACCAGGCTCATGGGAGCAAACAAAGTTTCCGGCCTCCTACACCATAGATCCTAATGCAGCCCGGGCCAGTGACAAGTACTTAACAAGGACTTGAGATCTAGTTTGTTTTGTGTGTGTGTCTTTGTTTTCTCTTCTATAGAATGGAAGGAGATAGAAGACTAAATACAATGATTTTACACTATCTTGAAAATGAAAAAGTAACATGAAAAATAAAGCCTAGTATAGGAGAAAGGGTTCAGATCTTAAAGTCTACATTCAAAGAGCTGTGTGATCTTGGGAAAGTCACTTCACGTCTCTGAGCCTCAAATTCCAAATCAATGAACAGTTGCTGTGGGCTAGCTGCTTTCAAAATTTCTTTCAGCTTAGAAAGCCTAGGATTTCTACTCTAAAGATCCAGCCTTGTAAAGGAATTAAGATAAAGTAGTCCAGCATATCAGGTAGTATGGAAGAATTTTTGTATTAATTTGAAACTTTGCTCCATTTGACATTTCTTAACTTCTTAATTTACGTAAATTCTCAGTACTTCAGTTTCCTAATCTATAAAATGGGCATACTAATAGCATCTACTTCATTGAATTGTTGTGAGAATTAAGTGTATTAATACATGTAAGCTCGTAGAACAATTCCTGGCATGCAGGCTTTACTCCATAAATGTTAGCCATCAGAAATCACAATAGTAGTAGTTGTAGAATAGCTGTTTGATTCATTTGATTGTTTATAAATGTTTTTGAAAAATAAACAACCTTGAGAGGAGTTGTTTATTGTGCCCTCCTCAAATTGCTTATAAATAGGTGTCTAGAGCATCTGCAGTACTAAAGCTGCTCTGTCACTGTCAAACACCACCATTACCTGCTGGCATTGACATATGAGGTAAGACTGACAAGAGATGGGACATTGGTCATCAAGTTTAAAAGCTAACAATTTGAGCTTCAAGCACTCCAAACCCTTTTTCTCCATACTAAATATTTTGTGCTGTCACACAAATTCCAACAGATCCCCGCCTCGCGCCACCCACCCTGAAAAAAAGGGCCTGCACAGCTTCTGCCAATAGTCAGTACATTCTTAAAAGAAAGGGGTCGGACAAACCTAACTTCCAGCCCTAAGACTCTATGTATCTAAGACCCTGCTTACTTGTGGGCCATATGCTGAAAATAGATGTTATTTTCAGACTAAGCAAAAGTAGACAGCTCTGTGATTGATACTCTTTGAGCACCCACCCCAGTACCTCTCATAAAGCACATCCACTTGCACCTATGCGCTAAGATTATATCACCATATTCTGGAGACATTTTTGTCAGCATGAGTAAGTTAGCTAAATGTCAGTGGGAGTTAATCTGATTACATGACTATTACCGTTCATTTATGGAGCTCCTATTGTGTGCCTGGCACTGCGCTGGCTCCAGAGTTTGAAAGATAAGATCAAACTCTCATAAAACCAAGCCATACTCTTGCGGACTCTCAGACAGTATAACGGAGTGGTTAAGAGCATAGGCTCTGGGGTCAAACTGCCCAGGTCATGGTCGCTAGAAGGAAGAATGGCAGGTAATTCATAAAAAAAATTTTTCACTTCAGAATCTTATCCCAATTCAGTTCTGCTTCCAGACGGAGATTATTTACTGAGCCAAAGACCCGATGAAAAGAGTAAGTCAGAACTCCTAAAATCCAGAACTCTTCTTTCACATATATTTGTGGCACAGACAACCAGGAAGGGAGCTACATGAAGCATGGATCATTGAGACCTGTCAAGTCACAAGGCAGTTTAGACACAAAGCCCCTTCCCTGGTCCTTTCATTACCAGGTGGCATGGTCAACAGAGTCCTGGTTAGCTGTTTGCATTCTCAACACCTGGTCATTCTACACTGAACCTAGAAATCCATGTATAAATCCAGATGATGGCTTGTGCAAACAGACAAAAATAATATGGAAAACCTGTGGTAGTTACAATACCCCAAAACTGCCCTTGTTTGTGTATTCTAATTCAATGTGCTCTCTTACGGAATGATAATGCTTCACAATAATAGGATTAAGTGTTACTGAAGAATGAGAACTTTCTAAACCTACAAAATTTTCATTGAACAAGCAATTAATCAATTCTAGGGATTTAAAAATCAAATCCAGCAACAACCCAGATTCTCATCCAATAGAAACTATAGATTAATGTTTGAACTGTGTGTTGAAATATTTTTATTGGAGGGTTTGTGGCTCAGTATTTTCTAGATACATATACATTGAATTAGGATGACTTGGGGCCATTTCCATTTATAAGTTCATAAAATTTAATTCTCCTCCACCTATCCTCCTTGCCTTTTAAAAAGTCATCTAGAAACACAACAAAATAAAACACAAACCCCAATTTTTAGACAGAAAACATGCTGTGTCCCCTAAAACACAAATGGGCACACGCACACATGCAATTCCTCTGGCCTTTGTTTTAGTGTAACAAAAAGATTATTCCTTGACATATTTCCCACTCCTTTCTTCATGCCTTCTCGTTCCTTCCCCAAGCTGCTCATTCCAACACTGCCTTTAACTCTGATGACTCTTATTAAACACGACTACTTAATTACCATCAATCTATTATGCTATGTACTTCACCTCCACTGACACATCTGATCCCATTATGTGCCTGACCTTTAATGGTCATCAAATCAAAGTCATTCCAGTCAGTTCAGTCTGGGCTTGACACATGCCCAGGTCACAGAGATGAAGGCACAGGTTCCTAGCAGACCACGTTACCCTGCCCTTCACTTCACACCTTTGTCAATAGAATTTCACAACCGGGAAACTGCCAGATCTCTGCCTGGCTTGAATAAAATGCCCCTCCTTTTACAGAAAGCTGAAATAAATAATTACACACATGCTGACCAGCACAGGCTTTTATATAATTGGTGTATCTCCACCAGTCTGACACGCTGCCCTCTTTGATATTTCTGTTGAAAAGCCTTTGGTTGGAAAGTAAAGACTGATGGGGCAGCCCTCTAGAAAATGTCATGCATTCCACACTGGCAGAGAGTCCCTGAAAGATCCTCCAAGAAAGAAAACTGAAGGACAACTTGAGTATTGCCACAGCAATGCCACCAAAGGGGTGGCACCTTCCAGTGAAAGGTGAACCCATGGACAAGTCTGGGTTCGCAGACCTGTCTGCTACCCTCTGACAGGAGCAGCTATTTGGGCTGCTCTCCCTCAGAGCCGTTTGCTGAAAAACACTCCCACTCAACCTAATGAGGCAGCCATTTATAAAGCAGCCTCTTCCGGCTCTTGGGCCTGGTCATTGTTACTCAACCATAGGCCTTCCCTGGTGGTAAACATGGCACTGTTTTCCCAGACCAAACATGGACTGTCCCGCGAGGTAGCCAGACACACTGTCTGGTGTGCACAAACATTTCGACTTTTGACTGGACGGCTCAACCTGCCAGTGTCTTCCCCTTGCTTTACTTTACTAATGCGTGTGTATTTTTACCAGCCCCTCTGGGAAAACGGCCCTGCTTTATGGCAACTTGTCCCTGACAAGGAATTTCTCATCAAGATTGAAATCTCTGACCATCCCCAAAGTGCCCAACCCTTCTGAGTTTCAGAGCTCAGGGTAGAGGAGGTTCAGCCTTGAAAAGAACTGTGCCTTTTTAGGAAGCAGGATTGTAGCTTCTTTAGAGCGGCGATGAACAAAAGTCCACGCAGAGTCGCCGAAGGCAATTACGAACACTTGGCGTGTACCGAATTAATAGCGGAGTTAATTCTTAGAAGAGTAATGTTTTACTTAGATCTTTTTTCTAATTTCTGGATTCTCTGTTTTCCAATTGAGTTCTCATTATCTTATTTTCTTCCTCACACGTCCTCCAGAAAATACTGATCTGAGATGATAAAATACATCTTCTATTTAGCTCCTTCTGACTCTCACTCTTTGCCAGGTTAAAGCTATTTTCACAACAGTTTTCTCTTTTAACCAGGCTCTTAAGCCTTACCTATTATATACTAAGTGTATTAATACTTAAAAGTCATAACTAGGGCCTCAAAAGCAGCCCAACCCTCTAATAAGTGTCTCAGGTACAGGGCTGAAGCAAGCTCAGTTCCCTGAAAAATATGAAGTTTCACTGTGTGAGAAATGGGAACACAAATAATAAATCAGAAGGAAAGACTTTGATCCCATTATCATCTTTCATCTGAAAGACTGAAATTCACAGTCTTTCCACAAATCACTTCACTTGCTATTAAATGTCCTCCGAAAGACTCTAAATGTCTTCTAAATTGAAGTTAATTGTTAAGAAGGATACGCTCAGGTGATCTATCATTAGGCTCAGTGAAAATATTTGGCAATGCAAGCCTCATTTCATCTGCGAATCTCAAGCCAATTAACAAGCGATCAGGGGTTATTCCCGTACTAGGAGGGGTAATCAGAAGCTCAGAGCATAAGATAAATACCGACTTCCCATTTCAGACAATTCAAACTGATTATTAAAAAAATTCCCCATCCAAAAATTAGCATATTGGAAAAAATTGCATAAGCTATTATTTGGTATGTTACAGCTATTCATCAATTCTGTTTCCAAAATCTCATTTTATTCATAAGTTTATGTACATAAGTGATGATTACAAAGAGCAAAAATATTCCTAATTTTTTCCTGAGATTTTTTTTCTCCTTGGATCAAAATTAGAGTATCAGAAAGAATTCAGATAAGCCAGACACAGGACTGATACGTTTATAAAATTCACTGTATCTTCTTGCCTTTGTTGTGTAGTTTATCCTCAAGCCCCAAACCTGAAGACCCATCTCTATCTTCATTGATTATATTATATTAGGAAAATTTCCCTGGCACTATGTATTTTCAGTATAAGTTTCTCTATGTCTGCCTGGCATAAGCTGATTTTGCCCAGTTAAAAAGTTAATAATAATTGGGAGGGGTGGTAAGTGAATATCCTGTTGCTTTAACATGCATTCGCCCTCAAGGTAGCTAATGGTGAGTTTGGCAAGTCACAAAGTCTTAGAAACTATCACATGTATAACTATACCTCTCCCTTGCACTCACCAAAACGACCTTCACTGGTCCTGTTAGATCCCTGTGCTGAACGGCCCTGCAGTGAGGCTTCTTGCCCAGAGCCAGCCCTCCACTCCAGCTTTCCTCTCCCTCTTCATCCTGACAGCAGCAATTTCAAGTTTTAAAGGATTAAACAGTTGTCCCTTTCCTTTACACATAAAACACACCTGGTTTCTATGAACAGGCTTCAGAGTTGCATTTTTTGCCTGATTATGTCAGAAATGTTGAGGACTTCAGAGATCCTGTATGTCTATTCTCTGTCCCTTAACAATCCTATGTAAATTTTAAGATTTCTAGGACTTCCCTGGCAGTCCAGTGGTTAAGGCCCTGAGCTTCCACTGCAGGGGGGCACAGGTTCGATCCCTGATCAGGGAACTAAGATCCCCCATGCTGAGGGGCGCGGCCAAAAAAAAAATTTTTTTTTAAGATTTCTTTTCTCTTTTTCCTCTTCCATCTTGTCCTTGCTTCTCTCACTTCCGGTCTCTCAAATAAGTTGAATTTTCCCTTTCTCCGTTCTCAGTATGTCTCCATAAACATCTTGACCTTGTGAGCACACAGACACACACATGCACACATCACAGTGCTGTATAAGGGTTATGTGACTGTTCAACGTGTCACTAAAATTGCTGATATCGGTCTGTATTTGCATCACCTTAAAGGAGGACCAATCAATTAACCCTTTTAAGTTCTGCTTATAACGAGTTATGGCAGTCAAAAAAGTGATGCACAGTCCTTTAAACAATACTAATGTGTTCTTGTGAAAGGATGCATTGACAGTTTTACGAGACTGGAGTCTAGTGAAAGCAGGTGTACACAGCCCCACAAAAATGGCACTGCACCATGAGGTCTGAATGGAGATGCGAAAGTCATTTCATATGGTTGGCATTTGCAGAACCTCTGAGAAGCGAGGCAAGAATGAAAAGCGATCTGCTGCCAAGATACAAGCACAGCTATTAGCCTTCTCACTATTCGCATGGCCACACCTGAAACTGATACGGAGTGACGTCACCTAACAGCTTAATTAACGTTTTTCCACGCTGCATTACATACACATTGGCATGAGCCAGGCATAGGAAAAATACTTACGTGGAGTGGTACGTAAGTTGTAGTTTAATCAAAGATGGAAATGTTGGGCTTCCCTGGTGGCGCAGTGGTTGAGAGTCTGCCTGCCAATGCAGGGGACACGGGCTCGAGTCCTGGTCTGGGAAGATCCCACATGCCGCGGAGAGACTGGGCCCGTGAGCCACAACTACTGAGCCTGCGCGTCTGGAGCCTGTGCTCCGCAACAAGAGAGGCCGTGATAGTGAGAGGCCCGCGCACCGCGATGAAGAGTGGCCCCCGCTCGCCGCAACTAGAGAAAGCCCTCGCACAGAAACGAAGACCCAACACAGCCAGAAATGAATAAATAAATAAATAAGTTTATTAAAAAACAAAAGATGGAAATGTTATTTTTTAAATAACATTTAAAATTTGTTGTTCCTCACAGGTGAAAAAAAAATTCAAGCATTGCAATCTCAATCGAAGGTGGAATGTAATCATGGGATCCTAATAATAGAAGATTCTAATGGCAGCATTTTCAACTAAACTCTTAGAAGCAAATGAAATAATTCATACTTCTTTTCTGGGCCACACCCTCCTCTTTATTTTTTGTTTCCTGCTGTATTTTAGACCAGCCTTTGTCCTTTCAAACATTAACTTGTGAGATAGACTAATGGCTCTCTCAATCACCCTTTACCATAAAGCACTTATAAACAAGAGCCATTAGAGAATCAGCAGAGAGGACAGGAATGAATTTACAGTTCTGTGAGGTGGTAGAGAAAGCCGTGATTTACATGTCAGACGTGAGCGGTGCTGGGGTCAGATGGCAGGTGAGGGGCTGGCTTCTGGGACGTCCGTGCCACACAAAGTCGAGTCACAAGAGAATTGCAGATGCATCAACTATCTTGCAAAAACTCAGGAAGCAGCTCTCCAGACCAAAGAGCACCCCCAGAGACAACCTTCAACCCTTTAACCGGGGTCTCCACCAGGGGCGGTGTCGCCTGACACCTGCAGAACCTCGATGGGCCACCACTCCATCTCGGGGCCAGAAATTCCCAGCTTCCTGGTCCTCAGCTCCAATGGCTGGTTTTACACCTGCTGCGGGGAAAGCCTCAAACATCTTAGCCACATTTGGAAGTAGTTCATTAAAGAGGTTCTAAATGCCTATTTTTTAAATATTTTTAGAACACTCAGGAGTTTTATAGCACAGGAGAGGCCTATAAAAGTAAAGTACTTTGCTAACAGTATATGGAAGGAAATTTTCAAATTAATTTTTAGTGCCAATTGTTGCTTCTGAGGGTTTTTTAATTTTTATAGTGTTAGAGGTTACACTCATCATTTTATTAAAAGACTCAATTATATTCAACATTTATGGAGCACCTTTCCCTTGCAAGCCGCTTGGCTGAGGATTCAAGGATGAATGAGAAGTGGACCTGTACAGGAAGCACACAGTGTGGTGAGACACAAACACACAGCTACCCATGTACACTGTCAAGGTACATACGAGGCAGCAATGCCCTTCACGGGAGGTACCATGCATTCCCTGGCACAGTGGGAGTGCAGGGTTTGTGCTGTAAAGGCGATCTGGCAAGGCTTCAAAGAAGAGGTGGCGAGAGTTCTAGGCCTTAAAGGATGATTCAAAGTTCTCCAGAAAGGGCTCAGAGGGAGAAGTATTCCTGCTCCATGCTAGAGACACAGCTCATGCAAAGGCCCAGAGACTGGAAAGCACAGGTGCCCTTGCAGACCAGAAAGTTGGCTGTTGGGCCCTGAGGAGCAGAATCAGAGTGGAGAGATACACAGCTATCATTGTTGGTCATTGCACTTTGATGAACATCTTACCGGGAGACGAAGCTTGGCTTATTAGCACACCTCTCAAGGGTTATGCAGAAGCAGACTGGATTACCATGGTGTTTTATTGGCCAAAGAACTCAAAGCATTTAATCCATAAAGAACACCATCCCCTCCCCCTCATTCTCTAGCTCCTGCTTGGAACTTTTTTTTTTTCTGGAAGTTTCTCTAGGTGATTGGAGGAGGAGGAAAAGAAGGGGGCAAAAATTCCTTTACAAAAAAATGTGGTATATTCAAAATGTTAACAAGTAACAAATATATGCTCTTTGCATTTTAAAAATGTGTATAAATATAAGATTTATATGTGTGCTAGAATCATCATGCCGTGTAGACAGCATCGTTTTGTAATGGCACATAAGTTCAAAGTTTTATAATGGGCTTTGTTCAAGCCTCCATATACCTCTGTTTCAGTATACATACACATTTGGAGAAAATCTCACAAGATTAAATTTAAGGCCCTGTGTGAATGTAAAGCCAGGAATGCACCTCAGCCCCGTGCCCCGACTCCCACCCAGTTCTTTGTAAATGCTACTCAATGAACACTGAATAGGAAACTAATGACTGATGGCTCTCTCCCCAGCCAAGGGACTCTACTGTTGGAGCAGGCGTATCTTAGTCGAATATGTTTTTCAGGATAAGACTGGAAGGCCACGTGTGTACAAGTAGGTGCATGTAGGCAGCACCTCTGTGGAAAGCCCATCGCCCCTCCCAGGCCTCTTTTGCTAAGATTCCGAGCACACTGCCTCTGAAACTACTGAATGGCTGAGGACAAGCAAAGACCTTTGCTGCCAGTCACTCCACTTCCACCACTGCCACTAAGGCCCATTTCTTGGGCTTTGCTCCCTCTTCAGTTCACTGCCCAGAGTGGAGTTAACGGGGACACGCTTCACCACCTCGGCCACTGGCGGGTGGTCTGTGCAACACAGGCTGCCTGGCCATCCATCAAAGCAGGGCCTCCCAAGAGCAGCAGAATGCCAGCTTCCCACCGCCAGCCCACCTCGACCGGCCCTCCTCGGAGCCCTGCCAAGGGAGGGTCCCTGCCCGCTCTTCCACGGGCCATCCGGACAGGTCCCAACACGACTGGCAGATTGAGTGACAGAGGCTTGTGACACTCTCCACACAGTGAAGAAAGAAACCTGCCTCCTTTCCACAGCAGGGACAATACATGGCAACTTTCTGCCATGACCGCCGAGCTGTTTCCAAGTCATCAGCAACGACCGTGCCCCTAAGGGTGAGGGAGAGCCAAACGCTGGGACAGTACGATCTCTGCTCAAAACACAAACCACCTTGCCGACGGCACAGGTGTGGGGAATTCTGGAGAAACAACAGGCTCGGGGGTCTGCTGGGACTCTGGAGTAGCTACCCTAGAAAGTCATCTGGGTTTGTCACGTGACCCACGGGGCCGATGCAGTTTGAGGCATTTTTCTCTTAATCCCCACAAGGTATGGGGAAGGAAAACCTACTATTCTGAAAATTCCACCCCAAAATTCATCTGTACGCTGCAGAGGGATCCCAGGCTCGGACTCAAGGCCCTGGCTTCACATCCCAGCCTTGCCTCTTAAAGATCTTAGAGTGCTTCCCAGTACCTCCTTCACAGTCACCTGTATGTCACCTGGACCATAGTCACTGGTCCAATGGTTTTCCTCAAGCACTAGCTTCTGTCTCTTAAATTCATTTTAAAAGAACAATTTCAAATGGAAAACCAGTATCATCTGCTATGATAGAGGAAATGGTATCAAGAATGAAAACCAAACAATGTTATTAAATTCTAGCTAAATTTTGTCACCCAACTAAGCCTCTGTCTTTACGTTGAATAGAGAAATTAGCACGTGTTCATCTGCATTTGTTCTTGAAGTTGTTAGAAGGACTAAAAGAGAGCTTGAAAGGAAATGACTCTCATGTCTTGGTTCAAGGCTGTGGAGTCCTGAGCCTGTGAACCCCCGAAATCACCCCATTCTCCGTTCTGGCCTACACCCCACACTCCAGGAACCACCATGCAAAGGATAAGGAAGCAGAAGGGTGGGTTTGTCTCTTGTAGCTTTGTTTGCCTCTTTCCCACCTCAGGGAGCATGACGGCACTTTGGCTCTTTCTTTACCACATACTTAGCACAAATTCCTCAAGTTGCTTGAGTTTAGGGACCTTGTCTACACCAGCACCAGGCTTGCAAGGGGAGTGCTCAGCTTGTACAAGAGCTTGTAAATGCCGGTGGCTCTCACCTTTTCTCACTTACTCCTTCCCTTTCACTTCTCTAGCAGTATTCCAGTGAGGCAGTATTCAGAATAAAGCTACGCAGAAACCTGTTAGAGACGGCATGATATTCGTTCATTTAGTTCAATGACACAATCCTCCACGCAAAATATTCCGTTCTCTCACCAGCCAGCTAGCGTCCACGGATCAGGCAATACTTCTGAGAACAAATTACATGTATAGCTCCATTTCACAGACGGACTTGCTCAAAGTCCAAAGAGGTAACAGAAGTCAGCCAAGATCACATACAAGGGGTGTTGGATTTAGAACTCCAGACCTCCAAGCATAAACTTTTGAATCACACAGTAGGGTTGGCCAAAGTCACAGCTCTCATGTGCAAACACACCAGAAAAGCTGTTCTATCTGCCAGTATCACAGTTAAATATTATGTCCCTCAAACGCTTTGTGAAATTCATAGCAACCTATCTCAGTTCGCTGATCCCAAAGCTCTTTATTTTTGTTTGGTTTTCTGAGGCCCTATCTGAATAAAGGTTGTAAATCAAAAGTAAAAAGCTCGTGTGTGTTTTTTGAACATTTTGTAGGATGCTTGCCCGTCCAATGTTCTGTATTTCTTGGCCCTGGAATCTCGAACACTAGGTTCATTGTACTACACAATAGTGTCGACAAATGCTATGCACTAAAGGAGAAAAGCAATGGACCTATCATCTGCTTTCTATCCTGTGTAGCTTCCTAATCAATCTTTTCCTGTGATGACCTGAGGACGGAGGATACATTTGAAGCAACACAGAATTCTGTGAACATTACCCATTCTCCAAAGGCATTTATTTTAAATCACAAAACAGGAAGTTCCAAGCCATTGAAACTCACCAGTATATTTGCTTGAAAATCTTCTGGAACAACAAAACAGTACATGCCTATCCAGGCGAGCAGACTATTATAAAAGCAGATGTTTTGCTCACTTCCACCTCAGAGAAACACATTGTCAATTTAGTTAACATCCTCTGGTCGTTTGAATAGGCTTCTCAGGAAGTCAGCAATGATATAACTCAAGTACAATATGATCCTTATGTTCCCATTTATCTCGTACTTGTACATCTGAGCAGAAGATAGATGTGAGTGTGTGTGTTAAATGAATTAGAAAGAAGAAAAATGCTGGTAGTTGGGTTACTCACCACTCTCACTCAAATGTCAACCCCAGGAGCGGGATTCAAGGAACAAAAGGTGCTTGAAGGGTGGGGGGCATCGTCATACATGGATTACATTCCTGCCGAGGGTTCAGCACTGCCTGTTCCCAACAGCAAGCACAGAATAAATCACCCACACACTCACCCTGTGGAAATCAACCCCTGGGAATATGGTCTCCAAAGTATCCCAACCGCCAGTGTGGGGGCCTTCATCTGCCTTTTCCAGTGATCTGGTCTCACTGTGTCTGGGGCCAAGTGCCCATGTTTCAGGTCAGCAGACTCAGGAAGAGAGGTTAAGATTGGGGTCAAGATGGAGGGGCAAAAGGAAAATGAAGAAACAGTAAGACAAGGGACGGAAACAAGGTAACAACAGTCAGAGAGGAAACAAGGTAAGACGGAAAAGGAAAAGAGGCAGGTAAACAGTTGTGACCCTGGGCAAATAGGGGTTGAGAAAAGATGTGGCCAGGCGTCCACTCAACAGTCCTGCTGCTGGTCGGAGAACCCTTCCACAGAATGGGATTACTTAGCACGTGCGCGTAGCACCGGCAGCCACGAGGACGGCGACAGCAGGTGTAGGAACACGGGGACACGCTTTCAGCGTTCCTGTAGAAGAGGAGTAGTTACTGCCTGAATGAACTCAGGTTCCCCCCAAAACAAACGGGCTTCAGTCATTAAGCTAAGTATTCCCAAGTCTCCACTACACACACACATACACACACACCTTTGCTGGCAACAACATAAGTTTATTAGTCAGTGATAATAGGACAGGTTTTACCCCTTATTTACAGAGTTTTGGAGGTCATGCTCCAGTATGTTTTTTTAAGCTAATATATTCATATAAGAGCATAGCAAATAAGTTTATCAAAGTCATTATTAAGCCCACACCCCCTGTTTTACTAACCTAGACTTTTGTTCAAATAGCTAAACTCTCCAACTTGATGATGTTAACCAAGCCACGCTGGTAAGGGTAAAGGAGGGTAAACAGTGCAGGGTAGAAGGGTCCTGCTTCCAGGCAACCTTTTTCTCTCTCCAAGACACCAATGCCACCCAAGTAGCACCAGACCTGCAAGGCAGCCCGACATCAGAGGGATTTGAACAAAGGGCCAAAGGGTCTCTTTTTTAAACGTCTGCTTGGGGCCTTGCAAACCCAGAATTTAACCTTATGCTACTGGGGTAATGTTCATTTGGGAGTACTTAAGCTTAAATTACCCTTAAATCACTTCTCTGTGCTAGACACACCCAACTCTTGGCAGTGAACCAGACTCAGGATGCACCGCCCAGGACCCACTGTTCGAACCTGAAACTTGAAAGGCCTCAAAATCCAAAAAGCAAACACCGCTTCTTAATCATTTTTTTAACTCATCTGCTTTCTCTATCTCCAGCACATTGTTTTTCTGTTGGGTAGTTCCAAGTAGAAGTGACATGCTGGTCCAGGATGGGCTGAAAGGAGGACCGCAGTGTTCTTGGGGCTGCAGCAGGTGCTAAGGAGGACACAGATAGATCAGCCCACGTGGGCTCACAGGAAATTGCCCCAGGAGTGGGTAAGAGCAACACATCTGGGCCAGGCTGCAGCTCTGCCATTTACGAATGGTGTAACTTTAGCAAAATTATTTAACCACTGTGCCTGTTTTCTCATCTATAAAATGAGGATAATGGCAATGCCTAGCTCATAGGGCTATTGTGAGAATTAAGTGAGTTAATATATGTAAGAGCTTAGAACAGTGCCTATTAGCTTAGATTATTGTTTTCACTATTATTAGTTTTTACCATAACTATTCTTAGTTTATGAACCATGGATTGCTCCCTCTTGGCTACGAAAGTAAACACACCCCGTGATGTGATTTTCAAGGTTTCAACCATCTGCCTCCAACCTACTTTTACAGCCTCATCTTCCACTACTACCTGCCATGCGCCATGTGTTTAAAACCAAAGAGATGCTTTATCATTGCCTGGACGTAGCTCACAATTCCTTGACTCAGCTCATGTAATTTTCTCTGCATCACCCCCCTCCACATTTCTTCTTTTATTAAAGTATAGTTGATGTATAATATTATATAAATTACAGGTGTACAATATAGTGATTCACAATTTTAAAGGTTATGATCCATTTATAGTTATTATAAAATATTTGCTATAGTCCCTGTGTTGTACAATATATCCTTGTAGCTTGGATCCATCTTTCAAGACCATTCTCAAATACTACACATCCTTTTAGCTCGAATGGCCAAACATTCATTGAATACATAAAACTCAATATCTCTAGTTAGTTCTATAGTTTCTCATTGACATGGCCACCAAGTCCTTTATAATCTATTTCACCCTCTTTTCCACGTACTTCAGTTGTCAATGTCCTTTTTCAAAAGTAGCGACCAACACTGTGTGCAATGCTCTGGATATGCTCTGACTAATCCAGAGTATAAAGGGGCAGACCATTTTCATAATTAATTTATTCCTTTATTGCACCCTAACATAATGCCAGCTTCTTAGAAGCCGCATGATATTCCCTAACTGTTATACAGCTTCTGTTCAACTAGATATTCTTCACTTGAATCTGCTTGCAAGCCGTCCCATAATTATGCCATTGATTTTTTTTCAAACCTAAATCAACAATTTTACATTTGTGTCTACTGAGTGGCACCTTGCAGGCCGCAGGGCAGAGTTCCAATCTGACAAAATAATTTGGAACACACTTTGTTTATCTTTTGCATTGGCTATATCTCCCAGTGAAGTCATCTGAAAAGCATTCTCTCTGCGTCATGGACACCAATGTGAAATAATATAGGAACAAGGACAGATTATTGCAGCCATCAACTAAAGAGTCTCCTCAGCTTGACAGATCTACAGACCTTGAGATATGGTTATTTTATCAGCTGTCTAACTCACCCAGCCCACGTTCACGACCTTATTCACAAAGACATAATGACGCTTTATAAAATGCTTTTTTGAAAACAAGGTTTTCAATGTCTGTACCATTCCCCTAGCAAGAATCTTTTTTTTTTTTTTTTTAGAGTTAGTGGTTATTTTGCTGTGACAAACATATGTGACTCCCAGCAATTACTACTCTTTTCAAATGCTCCAGAACAATGCCTGGACACATTTTTCATGGAATATAAAAAAGAAATAGGAAACCAATAGGAAAGACTCACAATTCAATGATAGAAGAAGCCCAGAAACCCCCAACCAGAATAGGATATTTATTCTACGGAATCTAAGTGTCAGATGAATTTTTGAATACAATGCAGCCACTCCTTAGCAGTTTATAACTGCCAAGTGGGAGAGTACACCTCCTAGAACCTTTACACTTTCAAAGATTCTTAATCCTACCCCTGGTTGGCCTCCCAGATTGCATCGGGTGAGCCTTGCAGCAGTCTTGGAGGAGTCAAGATCTCCTGTGCTCAGTCTCTTGATATTTTAGAGACTTTTCAGTCACAATTCTAGATTCCTCCCTCGAGACATCTTTCCACGGAGAAAGGCATTTTCCCATTCCCACCTTGATCTGTAGCAAATATGGACAACCTCTGAATAGAGTGAACAGTCTTGGATGATCAGACCTAGCCTAACCCTCCAAACTGCGATCGGTTCATTTCTTAATAGACTTTGGTAAATAGTGTCCCAAAATGCTCCCCCGTGAGCTATGAGCCCTGATATTCATGCCTTTGTATAGTTCCCTCCCCTTAAATCTGGGCTAGTCCTGTGACTTGTATCAGCCAGAAGGAAACAGCAGAAGGCATGGCTTCAATGCCAGGTCATAAAAAGCCCTACATCTTGGGATGCTCCTCCAGCAATCCAATCACTGCGCTGGGAGAAGGCATATGCCAAGTGCAAACACTCCAGTCAAGAGCCACAGCTGAAAGTGAAATAAGTCAGACAGAGAAAGACAAATACTGTATGATATCACTTATATGTGGAATCTAAAAAATACAACAAACTAGTGAGTATAACAAAAAAGAAGCAGACTCACAGACATAGAGAACAAACTAGTGGCTACCAGTAGGGAGAGGGAAGAGGAGGGGCAATATAGGGGTAGGAGGAAAAGAAAGGGTTACTACGGGATTATATGAAATTACCTGTACGAAATGTTGAAAATTGTAAAGCACTATAGAATTTAAAGAATCTTTCATTCAAAAGACATAAGAAGAGCCACAGCTGAGCTCTGACAGCCAGTAGCAGTGGCCATTTGATTGAGCCATCTTGAATGTCCAGTTCAATATCTTCTAATGACTGTAGCCCCAGCCAACACCTGACTGCAACCACATGAGACTCCAAGTAAGAACTACCTAGCTGAACTCCATCAATACCCAGAACTGCAAGAAATAATAATAAACTTGTTTTAAGCCACTAACTTGGGGGCTGGTTTGTTACACAGCAATAAAATCAGACACAACATGGAGTCTGTGGATGCCAGAATCTACCCTATTCAAGGCCTGGAAACGCCAAAGATGACCCTGGGGTCCCAACAATTTACAACCAAGTTGCCTTGGGCCTCAGACATTAGAGGGCTACGACTGACTCCAAACTCTGAAATAAAAATCAACCAGAAGAAATGAACTCTCTGGCACTGTGTCTTAGAGACTGTTGGAGAATATCGCACAACAGCAAAATCTTACTTAATTTCAAATATACTCAACTGGAATTTCAATAAATCACAAATTTATTACATATGCTCTTTAAAGTTTAAAAGTTTGAAGTAATTTCTTTTCCTAACTTTTAGGATCTCAATTGAATTGGAGAAGCTACTCTTCAAACTAAAAAAAACCAATAGCTATTTACAACCATGGCCTCATAAAATATTTTAAATGCCATGCATTCGAAATTATTCCATACAGAGTGTAAGTAAGGTAATGGGTATGCAATTGGGGTCAAAGGACACATAGCCTCTAGCACATGCATAACCCATGGCACATGCAATCCAGTATGAAAGACAGACTCTAAACAAGTAGCAAATGATTACAACTTCCACATGGAGTACAGAAATAAAGAAGTGATGGCAGGGTAGAGGAAATTCTCATCAAAGAAGGTCTCTCTGGAGCAGAAATATTTAATCTGACACCTGAAGGATAAGCAAAAAAACTATCCTGAAGGATAGTTAAAACCCTCATGTAATAGAAAAGTATAGTGAACTGTATTTCTTTCCGTGGCTGCCTATGCTGTCAGAGCACTTAAAAGTCTTCTATGGGCATCTGGACTCATTTCTGGAATGTCTTAAAGCCTCCTCCCACTTAACTACTCATCATCTCTCTCTCTTCTGCTTTGTCTTCTTCCTTAAGACTCCCCAAACGCCGACTTAATAGTTTAGTTCTCACTCTGCACAAAGCCTCTTTCTGTGACCCTCCTGCACACATTCTCCTCACTTCAGCCCCAGCAGGCCTCCTGCACATAACAGGCAGTGTCTATCCTCTGCAGTCATGTACCATGACCCCAAGGAAGAGAACCCTGGCTCGAACCCCACCTGAGCCTTGGCCCTCACCTGTTCCTCAAGAGAGAGGAACCTGACTTCTTACAAGAATTCATTTATTTACTGGTTTAAAATATTCTCTGAAGTTATTTTTAAGTAATAGATGAACTTTTGAGCACATCAGTTAGTTCAATAGGCAATGGAGGGCTCACACATCTGCTTCAGCACAAATCAATGCCTCAGTGACATCAAGACCAGGTCCCCTGGTGTGGTTGACATGGTTGGTAGCCTCCCAACACTCACTCCATTCCTCTCCCTTTGCTCTGCATGGGTGGGATTAACATCTGTGGCAGAGTCAGCTGGCTGACCATCAAAGGCTCACGCTCCCTTCCACAGTGTGGAGTGCATGCTGGGAAGCAGATGCCCAGCCAAGGACCACATTGCACACCTCTCTTGACCTAAGAGGGGCCGTGTGACTAGTTCTCACCAATGGGATGTGAGCA
Organism: Balaenoptera musculus; assembly: GCF_009873245.2. NCBI lineage: Eukaryota > Metazoa > Chordata > Mammalia > Artiodactyla > Balaenopteridae > Balaenoptera > Balaenoptera musculus. Next base: position 47,847,788 of record NC_045788.1, read on the forward strand.
GAAGTGATGTGTGTCACTTCCGGGCTAAAGCAGTTAAGAAGCAGTAACTTTGGGAGCTCTGTGTTGAAGATGAACCAACTCTAAGATACTAAGATCTCTGAATAACCTCTTGGAGGTGAACCAATCATTAGGATTAGGAACATTTATACTAGTCTATAACATGACTGAGAAATAAATGTTTGTTTTATGAAGTCAGAGAGAATTTGGAATTTATCTGCTCTAGCAGCTGGCTTTCCTATATTAATATAACATCCTTCCAAGCTCCAGGGATGGGTTCTGATTTGGTTCAGAGATGGGCATGTATCCAAGGTCTGAGTCAATCAGTGCATGGTGTTCCTCCAGCCACAGAAGTTTCTTCAGAGGCTGACATAGTGCCTAAGTCAGTCCAATTAAAGGAAAGGTTATGATTTTTTTCAAAGTTTTAGAGAAAAGAAGCCTTCTCTCTCCTCCTGAATATGAATAAGAAAGCATGTAGTAGAGCATTCTGCATCAGTCTGTGGATAAAGCCGACATACAGAGGAAAGAAGAACAAATTGATAAATGGAACCAGATAGCTAACCAAACTATGCCAGAAGCATAATCTACATATAGATCTTAAAGTTTCATAAGCTAATAAACTTCTTTCATTTTTTAAGCCACTTTAAGTTTTTTTTTCTTTATTAACAACTAGTATCTTTTAGGCATAGTTGATTACACGCAAAACTCCCACAGTCAATATAAGTAAAAGAAATAAATGAAAACCAATTACATCATTAAATATCATTCAGAGTTCACCGAATACATAAAGGATATGTACATACAGTACATATAGGATATGTAATCCGTACATCAATGAAACATTAATCAAAATTCACAAATATTTATACCTATATCAGTCAGAATAGGCTGGGTTTAGCTACTATAACAAATAACTCCCCAAATCTCAGTGATTTATAACAAAAGTTTATTTCTTGCTGATGTTATGCTATGTGCCTTATTCTGGGTCAACTATGACTCAGCTCCATCTTTCCTCTAGGCCCTAACTTGCTAAAATAGCCTCCATCTAGGACATTTCTGCTCTAGTGACAGAGAGAAAAGGTAAAACACGGTGAGCCACATGCTGAATCTTAAAAACTTCTGTCTGTTCAATGTATCAGTCAGAGCAAGCCTAAGGTCACAGGGCAGGGAAGTATAATTCTCCCCCAGAAAGAGGCAGTGAATATTTACTTTGAACAATATTCAAATATTTTATTTGAACAGTAAAAGTCTGCCACAGTACCTAAAGGTGATAAACCATACATTACCTATTAAAGGAATAAAGACCCTAAAGAATAATCAGAAGACAACCTTAACATTCATTGGCCCACAGATCAGAATCTGACAATAAGTTCATCCACGATTGAAAGAAACCAGGCCATCAATAAATAATTATTGAAAAGTCCTTTCCAAAACATTGTCTTTTACTATTCTAAAATTTTGATGATTACTACTGAGGTGCCAGTCAGTAGAGGGCAGAAGCAATAAAAAAAATCAATACCTTAATAGAATTTGAGGAGAAACCTATCTACAGGAGAATGTCCATCTCTCCACACTATTCTGATATTTGATTTTACTTTTGGAGCCACTCATCTATAAAGGTAGGTGGTGATAGTAGCAGCTTTGCAGAGGACAGAGGACTGAAGAGGAGGATTTTACTGAGAATTTCAGAGTGCCAGGCGTAATACAGGTACAATCTCACAAGACAGCACAACACCTCTATGAGGTAGGTGGTCTCACCTCTGTCCTACAGAAGTGAAGTTGATGTCCAAGGCTGCAGAGCTACTATAAAACCCCAAAACTTACACTTCCCTTAAGCCAAGGTTTGCTAAAGCAGAGACAAGATCTGACCTCACCCAAATTGTGAAGAGGTGATTCCAAGCTTACACCATTCTCCCTGGCCCAATGAAAGCCCTCAAGAAGAGGTCAGCCATCCGCGGGAGAGAAAGATCAACATTCTCCTACAGACCCCAGGAAGCTTTGGACCAACCACCTGAAGCCCTGGCAGTGACATTCCAGGCTCCACGGGCAGGAAGAAGCCGCACTGGGTGAGCAGAAGTCTTCCCATGTAGGCGCCTTGCCCCCTGTGATGCTAAAGGCCACCCTGAGATGGGAGTTAAGGAAGATGGGAGAGGGGAAGAAAATGGGAGGAGATCTATTCACTGATCAAGAAAGCCTCACTTGGTGAAAACCCCAGACCAGAGCAAGATTAAGGAGTCAGGAGGCCAGTTGCTGAGGTCTAAGGGGGTGAGCTGGAGTCACAGCAGTGACAAGAAACAGGAAAGCACTTACGGTTATCTCAGGGCATGGCAGGCTGAAAGAAAATTAGTCAGTGTACGGACTGCTCTCTATTTGCATGGGGCACAGATCTGGGTGAGTCAGCACTTCTGTGTGACTTTAACCCCATGAAGCCAACTCCTTACTGATAAGGTTGTACCTTCTGTGCTCCTGTGCAGTGGGGAGACTTGGCCCTGTTCACCAAAGGTTTCACTGCATGTCTGTGGTCAGCCTTTCATTTCCCCCGCAAATTATTTTATGATATATCTGTAATCTGCAATTATGGGGTATTATCACAAGCGTTTGATTCAGAAGAGCTAGAGGACCATGTTGGCTAATTCAGTACCGATGTGCACGTTATTTTTCAGCTAACAAAGTACTTTCCAGTATATTCACTCATTAGAAACTCCTGCCAATTCTGCAAAATAAGTATTCTCACTCCCACTTTATCAGTAAGAAAACTGAGGTTGGGGGCTGTTAACAATTTGTCCAAAGTCTCATAGCAAGTGGCAGAGGCAGAATTTGAATTTAGATCTTCTGACAAAGTGACATGGCCCTGAGGAAAGAAATTCAGAAATAAGAGAGGACAATTGTGGGAATGCATTGGAATGGAGAAGAAGGTCCATACGACAGCTGTAAAACTATTTCAAAGAGAAATGAAGATAAATTAGAATTAAGCTCTCTTTTAATTATACATTTACCAGTGATCCGTCACTGGGAAAGAACTAATACATAGAGTATCAATTTCCAGTAAATATAAATGGCAAATAAGGCATTTAATGAATTGCAAATGACAGTGTTTCTAAAAGTAGTTATCAATCACAAGTAAGGGCCTTCCCATTTATTAATCATATATTTCATTTCAGAAAAGAATCTAACAGAATGGAGGGTCCAAGGATGGTGCAGATGGTGACTGGGAAAGTAGGCATGAAAAATAAAACTTCTGCTTTATCCATTTCAAACGTGAAGGGAAGACAAGGGAGAAGGAAAATATTCACAAATGGGATTTAAAAATCACCAGGTAACTGATGAAATGTTAAGAAAATTGCAAATTCATCAACTGAAAGGTATGTTCTTGGGCCAACTAAGAACAAAGAAAGTGAAAAGGAAAGACTCTTGGCTAGAAGTAGAGAGCAGTTCAGAGAAGACAAAGAGAAAAGGACAGAGGGCTGGAAGAGTCTCCATGGTTATGGAGAGGCCTCCAACGTTGCCAAATTTCCCCAGAGCGGAAGCCCATCAATTCACATGGTCTCAGGTATTTTCCCTGACCAGAGTTTTATTCAAAACAAAGGTCAAAAGAAAAAGTACTCTCGCACTCCCTTCCCCTACCTCATCCAAAAAATCATTACGTGTCTTTGGTCAACAGAATGATTTTAGTATCATTATAAAGTCTTAATAGTTTGTTCTGGATGCACTGGTAACCCACCATTCAAAGGATTCAGGGCAGAGTGAGATTATCAGGGGCCATAAACCTAATAGCATCTCTCGAGCTGTTACAGAAGGCATGGGGCAGGAAAGGAATAACTGCCATTGTAAAACTGGATAAAAGAATCAGAGCTGTAAGGAAGGGTAAGAAATATCTACAAATGGTTACTGTAATTGGCCAATCAAATTTTGCCTTTCTTCTAATTTTTAAATTACCCCATTATTTTACCCACTTATATACCAGGGTGGAAATGTCTGCAACCAACTCTGAAGCAAACCAAATTGCCTTTTTTTCTAAAGAGATTGAAGGATTCAACTTCTCATTCAAATAACATGGCATATTTATGAAGCCAGAGTCTAATTAAATTACATCAGTCATCAATCTGCTTTTGTTAAACTTCCTTTGTACAGAACTGTTAATAGAGATGTGTGAATCCCCAAATATGAATGTTTAAGTATTGAACTCTTAGCACTGTGTTTTCTAAACAGATCCTCTTAGAAGCACGTCCGGTTTGCTCTGCCTTGCACATCCTATCTCTCCCACACACCTATGTTTTTCTTCCACAGCCTTGCTTCTGCCATCCAGTCTCCCACCTCACAACTCATATAATCCGAATGGCAAAAAAGTGTGAATGAGCAAAAACCAATTTTGTTATTACTACCATTTCCTTCTGCTTACTCTCAAAACAGAAGCTGCATAAGGGAGAAATCAGTCACATATAAAATTATTAAAAGAATCTTTCATACAAAATCATTCCCAAAAGGGAAGCTTCCTAAACATTAACTGAGGGCCCCATGACAGCTCTGGCCTGGCCTTGGGCCTTCATCTCCTGGGGGATCTTCTATTTTATCTCAACGATATTTAAGGAGATCTATAGCAGAAACAATATTTACCAGTGAGAATGAAATGAGTGATTTCTGCATAGTGAAAAGGATGGCCCTCTACTAAAGATATTCCACTCTCAGAAAATAAGTTACAAAACTTCCTCTGATAGCAAAAGGTATGTGCCTTCTGGTAGCTAAGAAATCGCTTCCCTGTTCCATGCTTCATCTTCCTTATTTCAAGCCTCAGCTGCAGAATAGAATCATTCTATTTTTTTTCGTTGACCATATATTTTGCTGCAAAACCCCTCTTGCACTGCAGCTTATAACGCTCTTAAAATACACAGATTATCTCAAATATGTGTGATTCTATAGCCCCACTCCTGAGGCTAGAAAATTATACTCTCGGTTCCTAGCATTTTATATTTTATATTCATCTTACACTGGCATTATAATCAAAATAAACATTCAAAAGCTCTTATGAAAACATGGCTTTATTCTCTTTTTAAATGTCTGAACCACTTTATCCCTTTCCACCTGGTTCGAAGAAAATTCTAAAAATTAGAAAATGCAAGTGATCATTTTGAAAGAAAAAACAAAGGGGCAATTAGAGTAATCGTTGTTGAAATAAGCAGCAGAATCCAAATGAAATTCCTCAGAGGATTTGGGCATCATGGTTAATAATTTTGAAGCGCACAACTTAAACTAAAACTGAAGGAGGGACCCTCAAGTGTCCAAAGATCCACACAAGAACACATTTTATAAGTACACACTCATGCCTTGTTGCCGTCTCAATCCTGTCTTTCAGTAAAGCCATTCTCCTTCACCGTGAAGCCAACATGCACACAAACGTCTATGTCTCTTCACATGGTCTGTTTTGGTGTCCATCCCACTGAGCTCAACGAAACCTCCAGAACCACTGGGCACCTTGAGCCAATGTGCACTCAGGTGCAACTGAACATACCTGGACCATCCAACAACATCCAATACGTTTATTTAATGCATCTTCCTGTATAAGGAAGCGAGTGACTGATAGCATTTATTAAAACCAGCCAAGCATAAGGGTCACTGGCATTCAACATCCAAACTTTCTAAAATATAGGGCAATTCCAGCCTGAAAACCTACTCTGCTTTTTTAACATTCCTGTGCTGAGACATCAATTTTTTTACAATTCATTTTCCATTTTCCCTCCTTGCCTTCTCTGGAATTTCCAGCACTCCCTTTGCATGGGAAGGTTGGTAGAGCATTTGTGTCTAGGATTTCCAGAAAACCAAAAGACAAAAGAAACTAGCAATATTAAAGGGCTCTCTCACTAAGCAGCTGGTGATTCTCTTTTTGTTTGGGTTGTTTTTGTCATTTTTTTTTTTTTTTTTTTTTTAAACTCTTTTTTTTTTTTTTTTTAAACATCTTTATTGAAGTATAATTGCCCCACAATGGTGTGTTAGCTTCTGCTCCATAACAAAGTTAATCAGTTATACATATACAATATGTTCCCATATCTCTTCCCTCTTGCATCTCCCTCCCTCCCACCCTCCCCATGTCATTGTTTTTTAATCTGAAAAACATTACTGTCTCCTTAGAAATGGCTACCAGATCAAAATGGTCAAAAAGATATCAGAGCTCCTGTACTCAAAAGATCATCCATTCCCTGTGATGAAGTCTCCTCAACAGTGGCCTTTCACAACTAGAAAGCTCTTATATATTACAGCTACAAAGGTCAGAAATCATAGGCAGAAAGCAAGTTCATGGAGCCAAGTGCTAAGAAAATATTTCCAAATTCCAATTCTGTGCCTGTAAAAACAGAAAGGAAGCCATACATTAAAACATATACAGACCTGGAATCACCCCCAAAGATAGCATTTGGAGCCACCTTACTAACTCTGCTACCTCCCTCATTCTTTAATCAAAATGACCCCCTTCTTCCCAGTTTCTTATATCCAGGACTCACTGCTCCCCATTGCCTGAGCCCCACCCCCAGAGATTCTGATTTAATTGGTTTGGGGTAGATCCCAAACATTGGTATATTTGAGCTCTCCAAGTGATTCTATGCAGCCACATTTGAATCACTGTATCTTCTCTTAATTTGTCCACTGCCTTCTCCCCCAAAATAGAAAACAAACCAAAAAAAAAAAAAAGGACTAGATCTGAGACCTTATTAACCCTCCGCTTATTTAAATCCCACAGATTACTCAATGATGCAACTAGCCAAATACTTCATTGCAAGGTCCAAGTGATTTGGATATTAAAACAAAGTTGAGGATGGGCGAACAGGACTTGGTTTTAGATGTTGCGCACAGAGGAAAGACTCGTAAAGTTGTGGCTTGCTTCCCTGGCCTTAAAAATACACTGGTGGGGCTTCCCTGGTGGCGCAGTGGTTGAGAATCTGCCTGCCAATGCAGGGGACACGGGTTCGAGCCCTGGTCTGGGAAGATCCCACATGCCGCGGAGCAACTGGGCCCGTGAGCCACAACTACTGAGCCTGCATGTCTGGAGCCTGTGCCCCGCAACAAGAGAGGCCACGATAGTGAGAGGCCCGTGCACCGCGATGAAGAGTGGCCCCCGCTTGCCACAACTAGAGAAAGCCCTCGCACAGAAACGAAGACCCAACACAGCCAAAAATAAATAAATAAATTTAAAAAAAAAAAAAATACACTGGTGACCTTGGGCAAATGTACAGTCACAGTGCATTGCTCAGAAAAGGTGAATCTGAATCCAGCACCATTCACCAGTAAGCTGTAAGGTGTAATGAGCTTGTGATTTCAAGTAATGAAGTAATGAAGCCTCTCCTAAATCATCCATTGAACAAAGATTTGTAGAGTTCCCTAAATAAAATTAAAAACATAAAGTGATGGAAAAGCACACTGCAGATGACTCTGGGAAGAAAGTAGAAGACAGGAGATAACCAGCCCTTGTCATAGAGAAGACTACTCATATAAACTGAGGCAAAATTCCTCTTTACTAAGCGTTGTATGAAATCATCTCTTTAAATGAAGGTGTCCTCTAACCAAAATCTCTTTACCCTTATGAGCTCTGGAATGCTCCAACAATGTAATGTTCCACTTTCATTTCTGGAAGAAAAAAAAATAAGGCAGTGGAGTGTTCAGATTAAGTTCTTAGGCTTTGTTGTAAAGCAAATCCAGACTGAATCCTAGCTCTGTGCTCGCAACTGAGGGCCCTAGAGCAAAGGACTCAGGTGTCCCCAGTGCCCTCATCGCAAAACCAAGATAACATCGCCTACCTCACAGAGGTGTGAGAATTAACCTCATAACACGTGAACACTCAATAATCTTCACTAGTACTGATACTTGTTGTTGTTGTAAATTATCTCCATTTTACAGATGAAGCAACTGAGGCACAGAGAGGATAAGTAGTTTATCCATGGCCACATGGCTTGGCAGTAGTAGAGCCAAGATGTCAGCCTAAACAATGTGGCTCCAGAGTCTACATTCTTAATCCCTCCCTAGCATTTTTAATATTCTATAATTTTTAGAAGCACATTAAATTTACACAGCTCATTACAACTTACAAAAGCTTACACATATGTCCTCTTATTTTTAGCATTACTAGTCTGGAGGAAGCCAAAGCAGAGGTAGTTATTGCGCTTATCTTATACTTGAGGACACTGAGCTCAGAGAGTTAGAACCCTGCCCAAGTACACCAGGCTGATGAGTAGCAAAGTTGAGACTCAAACTATGTCCTGACTCCTTGGCCAGCATCAGCCGTCAGAAAACAGGCCATGGTACCCAGAATATTCTGGACTTTTGAGATGAACACACCTAAGAAAAAAATCAGAACCTATCTTCAAAGTAGATAGGGCTTAAAATGCTGCAGAGAGCATTTTCTTCTTGGTGAATTTATTACTAATTATCAGGTCTACATAATGAGATGTTATGACGTCATCCAGGCAAACCAGGCAAGAGTGATAGAAGGAAATAAATGGTGGTGGTCCATACACCCTGGAAGCAGTGTACAAGTCCTGGCCAATGCCACAGATTCACTCGGAAGGTTTCCTAAGGTGCAGCTCATCGTATTAGGTATCAGAGTATTTTCTTTTCTTGAGAGTAAAACCTTGGTGACTGAGAGATTACCATCACTCAAGGGCAGGAAGAGAGATCTGATACACAGATCATGAGGCCCTTTGAAAGCCCTGGATGGATATCGCTTTTTACCTTGACATTTCCCACCCCCTACAGATTCATCTACCCAGTAATTTTAGGTCAAAGAAACAAAGATACAATGCTACTTCATGAGTCAAACAACATCTATGCTGCTGCTTTAATGTTGCAACATTATCAACAAGGATGCTTAGATCACTAGCATCTTATGCATTCAGGCACATGGGGAGTTTGCTCAGGATTTCAAACTGCACCCAGCGGTAATGATGTTGGATGCACTGACTTCTCTGCCAAGCCTAGAGGCTGGAACATTAGCTCAGACACATACACACAGCACAGCACAATGTTTAGTAAAGAGAACTGGAAGAGAGGGGAGTGCTTTTTATTCTTACTTCTGTTTTACAAACAACAAAATCACATGCCGGCCTGAGAAATGAGCCACTGCTCTGAGCTCCTGTCAGTCTTTGGGTAGCACTATCTTCTACCAGATGAAAACGGAGCCTAAAAGCAAGATGCACCTTTTCAACCATGCAGACTTCAATTTGGGCATCAGATCTTTGCTCTCAGACACAGCTACAAGTGGCAAGGAGTTGCAGGAAACCCTTGGAGAGCCTCCAAAAAGAACTTCTTCTTGAACTGTGATTGGAAAGTTTGCTCTAGCTGCACACGGGATAAAATTACTCTAAACTGGTGAGGGTGGGAAGAGCATTTTGCCCAGGTGCGGACCCAAGGCTATGGGGCACACACCTCAAGCACTCTGCATCTTACTCCATTCCTGCCATCAGCGTTTCCCTAACTACAGACAAATGTGATGGGTGGACCTTTCAAGAAACATTTTATTGTTCATCTAATATACAAATGCCCGCCATCCTAGGCATCTGAAGTCTCAGAAGATAAATTTAGAAATAGGTCTTTAAATGCATTACACACATGCAAACTTTTAACCCTCAAATTTGAAACATGTTTTTTTCTGAGCTTAGAGGGATACTGGTTAAAGAATTTTTTATCAGAATAGATGTGAAACGAGGTACACTGTCAGTCACATACCACTGTCCAGATCATTGTGACTCAACCGGAGTAGGGCTGTGACCCTTGGGCTTGCACATAGCCCACTGTACTGAAACCATCTGTCCACATGTTCTGTCTCTCCCAATGGACTATAAGTTCCTCAAGTGCAGGAAACCGATTTTATTTCTCTTTGTATACTCAGTGCCCAATGCAGTGCTTGGCTCTGGCTGTTAAATAGGTGTTCAATAAATATTTGTTTAACTGGACTGAATTATGTGTTCAGAAACCTAATTTGTTCTCTGATGCTGCCACCTACCTAGTGTTTACAGATCAAACCCAAAACTCCCACTCCCTCCATCTACAAAGGAAGATACACAAAAACCTTTGTGCTGGCCCCTAGGCTGTGGAGCCAGCTAAAAGTTTACGTGGTATCTGTAAGTGCATTCTACAAAATGAAACCAATGGCAATACTTTTACACCTTGTCTGCTTCTGCCCCAGATTAGAGAACCAGGGAGACTGAATATGTCAGCCATAGGCGTCAATGTGCCACACTTCAAACACTTAATAAACATTCTCCTAACATCACTCTCTGCTCACATGCCACCTCCTCAGAGAGGTCTTCTCCAACCACCCTTCTAAAATAAGTCCTGGCTGCTCTCTAGCAAATTACCCTACTTTAATTTCCTCAGTACCACAAGTCAACATCTGGAAGTATATGACCATACACATTTATTTCCCCCAGAATGGGAGCTCTGTGTAGGCAGGGGGCTTGCCTGTGTGTGTGTGTGTGTGTGTGTGTGTGTGTGTGTGTGTGTGTGTGTGTGCTGCCACCTTCCCTTCACCTAGAATTACAGGCATTTGATAAACAGTTGTTGAATTAATGGATAAGAGATAGTCACCAACAGCAAGTGTTTATAAAGGCCTGGTTTTGTTTTCAAGTATCTTGAATGGAAACCATATCAGCATTAACACGTAAGTAATTCAGTGAGGCAAGCAATGACCTCCACATCTGACAGGTATTAAGAGAAATGAAGTATGGTATTATTTTCAAATAGAAGACTCCCAATACTTGGAATGGCACCGCAGCTTGTTGGGTATATGGCTTCACAATGTTAACAATACATGTGGAGAAGAGTCAGGCACAGGATTCAGTATTGCAGACTCATGAAACCACAATGTGGTCATTGATAAGCAGCAAGAGGCACACAGTGATCTTTCTCTCAGTTAATAAACCATTGTCAGGGGTATGTCTGTCAAGTGCTGATGCTCAATATTTTCAGGAAAGTGAGTGTTTCTAGGATTTTGTTCATTGTGCCTTATATATACTAGGCATTCAATAACTAGTTATTGAGTTGATTTGATTGATCTCATTTCAAATATGCTTTGAAAATGTTAACAAGAGTAATGCCCCATGGAACAACTTTCATGCATCCATGAAAAAAAAAATTTGAATTTGGAACAAATACTGTACTCTAAGGAATCAAAATTGCAAAGTAAATTAATTCTTAAAAAGATTTATATGACTAAATTTTGATTCCTTGAATGATGTCTTTTCAAATCCACTCTAAAATATCTAGTGTGTTTTTAATCTAATATAATCCAATGAGCTTTAATAAGTAAAGTTGTTCCCACTGGAACCAAAACCCAGCTATTCCATTTTTGTAAACTTCTGTGTAAAGGAATGGGATGAACTAATTTTTTCTGAATTTTTTATATTTAATCAACAACATCATTGCCAAAGAAAACCACTTTTCAGAAGTCTCTCTAGCCTGGTTTATAACTTATAATCAAAAACTGGAATTTTGCATCTGATGGGCTTTAGTGTGTAACATTATACTGTCATATTTTTGATGCTATAGTTAAAAGTAAGAGATAGTTTCCATTATAAAAGTTTTCCCATAGCATGCTTACCCAGAGAAAAACATTTTCCTATAAAAATGGTCTTTCCAATTCATAGGTTAGGAATTATTGTGGATAATTTTTTTAAGAACATGAATAAATTTTTGATTGGCTTCCGATAACCTTCTGCATTTATCTAGTCCCATCAGTTGGTTTAAGCCGTATATACAGGATAGGACAGAGTGATAATAATGTACATGCAAAGAAATTGCAACTTAAAAACAAAAACAGAAACTTGAGATTTGAAACCCTGACAACTTACTTGTCCTTATCCAGTTAGGGGTATATGACTTGATTTCAGCTATAGCCTGTTCTAAGCAGCAGCAGAAAATGGAAATGGGCATAAATATGAAGTCCAGAACAATCCAGGAAGCTTGAAATATCAGTGATATATCACAGTGGATCTCACAAAGATGTACCTTAGCTCTGGCTTTGACCCTTGGACCTCAGTGGGTAAAGATGCCTGGAAATCTGATCTATCCTGACAGGGTGAGGCAACCCTCCATGACCTTCCCAAAGCCCCACTGTGTCCGCGGCTCAGAGGCCAGCACACTTCACCCTGAACCGTGAGCTTCCTTTAATTGTACACTTCACTTTCATTTTCCCTTAGAGTCCTGGTTTGGGGAACTTCTCTGCCCTGTTCTGAAAACGGGAAACTACTCAAATGTCATCCATAGGGGACTGGTTCAGTAAAATATGTCACATCCAAACAGTGGAGGACCTGCTGTCTTTAGAAGAACGGGTTAGATTGATACATAGTGATGGGGGAAGGGTCAAAGGTATATGATTAAGTTTTTAAATAGAAAAAAGTAAGTTGCTGTAAAAAGTTATAAATTTATGTATATATATATGTGCTAATAGATGCACCACACTAAACGGTGTATAGTAGCTATCTGCAGGCAGTGTGTGACAAAAGAGGGTAGACTGCCAAGAACTTTCATTTCCTGTGTGATCATGTTTTTTATCAGTTTTTAACTTAATTAGAACAAGTATAAATTTTGTAAGCAGAAAAAATATTTCTAAAATAATGAAAAAATATTGATAAAGACATTATAGAACAAACATACTAGGGTACAGCAAGTCTGGTTCACATGAGTGAACCATTATAATACCTATGGCTGGAATTTAGAAGTCCATGAACCACTGAAATTGTATGAAAACTTGTATGCATATTTGTATTTTCTAGAGAGAGACTTCATACCTTTTATCAGATTCTTGCAGGTGTCTGAGACCCAGAACAAGGTTAAAAACCATGATGCCTCCAGAAACAAAGATAGTTGCTCAATCCCTCCATTTTTGTTATCATCTTATCATGAAACATTTTATTACTAAATTTCATAGCTCCTGCCAAAGGTAAAGTCTATAATCAGCACCAAAGTATAAAATCGTGGTTCTTCCTACTGTATAGCACAGGGAACTCCACTCGATCTGCAGAGACCTAAATGGGAAGGAAATCTAAAAAAGAGGGGATATATGTATACATATAATTGATTCACCTTGCTGTACGGCAGAAACTAACACAACATTGTAAAGCAACTCTACTCCAATAAAATAAATAAATATGTAAAATAAGATTTAAAAATCGTGGTTCTTAGTCTCTTCCCTCATTTAAAGGGCCTCCCAGTGCCTTAAAAGCAGTTCTAAGAGCAGGACAAAAAGTCACACCCCACTGATTAAATGTAATAATGCCATTTTCAGCCATGTGCACGGACCTAGAGATTGTCATACTGAGTGAAGTACATCAGACAGAGAAAGAGAAGTATCGTATGATATGGCTTATGGGTGGAATCTTTACAAAAAATGATACAAATGAACGGAATAGAATATTTACGGAATAGAAGCAGACTCACAGACTTAGAGAACGAACATATGGTTTCTGGGAGGAAGAGTGGTGGAGAGGGATGGTTAGGGAGTTTGGGATTGACATGTACAAGCTGCTATATTTAAAATGGATAACCAACAGGGAACTACTGTATAGCACAGGGAACTCTGCTCAATATTCTGTAATACCCTAACTGGGAAAAGAATTTGAAAAAGAATAAATACATGTATACGTATAACTGAATCACTTTGTTGTACACCAGAAAGTAACACAACATTGTTAATCACCTATACTCCAATATAAAATAAAAAGTCACACCAGGCTGGTCTTGGGAGAAGAAAACTTCTAACAGGAACTGAAACCCTGCAATCATTCAGAGCTTGAGGACAGTTATCCAAGGCACAAATAGCCCTGTTTTCTCCACAGAGATGAGAGATTTGTAAAATGGTGGGTGGGGGAAAGGGGTGTAGGGATTCAAAGGGAGGAAGACATGGTTGCATTTGAATTAAGGGGGTCCCATTGGGTGGGTGGGATTAATTTGATCAGTTAAATAAGATTTAATGCAACATCATTTTGTCAGCCTTAAATTGAAAGAGGCTTTCATTATAAATGAACATTAAAATATGCAGCAAAATTATTGTTGCTATGATCTATATTAGTACTGGCTGAATTAGAGTTAGGCAATTTATCTAAAAACTGGGCTTCTGATGACCTTTGTGAAGCTGACTACCCCCAAGTCCCTAGGAATTACATGAGTCCACAAACTGTTTCACCATCTCTACCTTGATTCCACTGACAGTCTCCAGAATCAGGTACAGTACAGAGTTTGATAAACCTTAAGATCAAATGTGGATCAATAACAATTTGTAATTTAAGTGAGGAGCCATGGGTTATACCTGTACTGGCAAAATGAGGAGCATTTATTGGTGAAAATTAGGAATAATACTCTACTTTCCAAATGTGCTTTCCAGGTGGTTTATCACTGTCACAATAAGCCAACTGTGGATTTAGTATGCAATTAAAGTGTCAAATATCCCAGAGTTCTAGTGCTGACATTACCTGACTACGAAGGTTTTATAGGCAAAGAAATTGAAGGGGTTCACGTAATCCACCAAAGGCCATCGCTAACCACCATCACCTAACTGTACTGATATCTGCCATATACAAAACATAGAAACAGGTACTGTACAAAACAGAAATGGACTCTCCAGGAGTTTTACAGTTTAGCTAGAAAAAGAAGATATAGTTAGTGAAGACAAGGAATTTATAACAAAATGCCCAAATGACGATAGGTAAAAATAATTCCATACTATTGGAATGAAAAGACATAGAGAAAGCATGTCTCCAGGAGGGATGAGGATGAACCTCATGAAGAAGGAAGGGTTTAAACTAAATCTTAAATGAGTTAGATATTGATGGTCAAAGTACAGTATGGGTAGGTCTACAGAATATGGCAACATCGTGGCCAAAGGTTGGAAGATGGAAACACGAGACTAGGCTGACAAGAGAGTGAGAGAAGCAAAATGATTAAACGAGTCAGGTTGAATGGACTAATTTGGATAAGGAGACAAATAAGCCTGAAAATTTTATAAAATAATAATCAACATGTTCTTAGTATACTTAAGGCACTTTAAATGCATTAGTTCATCAAATCCTCACATGAAGTAAATATCTTTAGTCTATAATTAAGGAAACTATGGCACAGAAAAATTAACTGGCTCACCTTTATTTCACCCAGTTAGTAAGTCGTGGAGTCAGGATTCAAACCCAGGCCAATCTAACTCAGAACCTGGGCTCGGAATCACCAACTGACTCAAGAGTGGGAGGTCCTCAAAGGCCAGGCTAAAAAAATCCGGGCTTCAGTATCAGGTGTAAAACCTGGGAGCTGGGTATCTCATAACCCTCATAGAATGCTTACAAGCATGGTTCTTCACTACTCTACAAGCATTGCTTTATCTGATGATATTTCCAACAATGTTAACTGAAAGTAACAAGTATTTATTGACCAGTCCCTTGACTATAGTGCTGATTTAGATATTATAGAGTTCTTCTTCCAGACTTTATTGGGAGAATCTGTTTTATCAGTATTCCATCACCATACTTTGCACTTTTAGTCCCCAGGACTTAATTTTACCTGTTCTTCACCCACCACTTCTGCTAGAAATACAAATCATGACAATAAACAGAATAATGTATGTTTATTTTCAAATGTTCCCTGACATGTATAATCTTCCTGCAAGGAGAGCCACTCTTGTCAAATAATACATCCGTCCCTTAAAACTGATTTCTCCATCTTAGGTTCATGTCTTAAAAGTCAGTTGGGTTCTTCAGTTACAGATGTACAGGACGTGACATCTGGACCCTCCTAGGGGGCAGGGGTGAACTCTTCCTCTGTTATACCCACAGTAGCCAAATGACTTCTTCTCCTACTGAGGAAAACCACAGAAAACTGTCTCCTAATGATTTACTGCCCAGCCCCTGGCCCACAAATCAAAGAATTGGGATGAGTGAGAAATAAGGAAGAATGGCAGCCAGTGGCTATGAGATGGGGAGTGAGTGTTTCAGTTTATTTTCTTAAGCCAATTAATGATGAAGCAGCATGGAGGGAAAGAAAGACACAACATGGCTGAGAAAGACTTTTTTTCCAGATAAATGGCCAGATATCAGATTCTGTAATAAGTACTTCCACCTATCAAAACACACACACACAGTAACTTTGGGGAGGAGGAGGAAGATATAGATCTTAAAAATACAAGGTAATATCCAGGAAGCCTTGTGGATATCGTAAAATGTTGGAACTTTGAAGGACCTTTGGAAATCATCTAATCCAGACATTGCAAAAACCAGGGTCCATGAACTATACATGACAGACAGAGGTGTTTGGTTGGGCCTGCAGAATGTTGTTTGTTGTCGTTTAAATTGAGTCAACATTTTAAAGTAGAGAAAAATTCACAGAATAATCCAGATATGTGGCTTCTCTTAAAAATGGAAGACCTACAGGTATTTCGTTTTTTTACAATTTGAAGGTTGGTGGTAACCGTGCCTCAAGCAAGTCTATCAGTGCTGTTTTACCAACAGCATTTGCTTACTTCATGTCTCTGTGTTGCATTTTAGTAGTTCTCATTGTATTTCCAACTTTTCATATTATTATATTTGTTATGGTGATCTGTGACCAGTGATCTTTGATGTTGCTATTGTAATTGTTTTGGGGTGCCACAAACTGCACCCATGTAACACAGGGAACTTAATAACTGTGTGTGTTCTGGTTCACCAAAAAAAAAAAAAAAAAATGGAAGACCTAGCGGTACTGGGCGCCCTTTCCCAAATGGCAGAAGCAAGCTGGGGCAGCTTAAGAAAAGTCTTGAAGGCCCAGCTTTTGCCACAGCCCTACCACTGCCTCTTGTTCTGGAGTACAAAGGCTGGGTATCAAAATTTTCAATAAAAATAAGAGAGCGAGCGCTGAGTGCTCATAACACCTTGCCTCACTCATTTGTTGTACCTGCCAACTCCCGTAGGCCTTTGAGTTTACAAGCTCTGCTCTAGTCCAATCCCCTCATTTAGAGAAGAGCAACTCAGGTAGGGTAGTAAAGTGACTTACAAAACTCAGTGCCTTAAAAGTAAAATTTTCATACACGAGGGGTCATGACAAACGGAGGATACGCACAACTGAATTTAGGCTGTGTACATGCACCCGGGGAGCAAAGCTGACATCTCAGTCACTTTATTCACACAGTGCCCCTTCCCTCCCCCAAAAAAGGGCAAAGGAAGATTCTCAAGTTTTCAGAATAAATGTACTGCTTAGTGTGGCTTGGTGTAGACAGTTTTGATGTGCCCAAATTTTAGATATGACTCCCATTTATCCTGAGGGTGTGATTTATGAGGGGACATACAAACTGCTTACTACATACATGCAAATACTTCTAAAAATGAGACTGCATAAAAACAGAACGGGGAGGAGGGGAGGATATCTAAAAAATCCTCTTCAGAAAATGTAACTGATCTATCAGAAGGGAAGTGACTGAGATTTATTGAATGATAGCTTGTGACTGAGGTATGATGGGTACATTTACTCCGTTTAACCCT
This sequence comes from Balaenoptera musculus, assembly GCF_009873245.2. Taxonomy (NCBI): domain Eukaryota; kingdom Metazoa; phylum Chordata; class Mammalia; order Artiodactyla; family Balaenopteridae; genus Balaenoptera; species Balaenoptera musculus. Next base: position 47,865,256 of record NC_045788.1, read on the forward strand.
TACAGCAGCCCAAGAAAGTAGTACTATTACTCTTACTTTACAAGTAAAGATCCTGGAGCTCAGAGTCATTCAACAGCTTGAAGATGACCTGGCTATTCAGTCAGGGACCACATCCAGATGCGATCTCTGATGGGCACACTGGTAATGTTCATGACCAGGAAACGTGGCTCATTCCTGCTCACCAATATTTGTTTCCTAAGCCTGCCCGTCGCCAAAGCCCATCAAGGGCTATGTACAAAGACTTTCATAAATGTCACACTTTGAACAACCTTAACGCACAAAATTAACTCCTTTACGCAGGTTCTTGAACAAGGTTAAGAAAGCTTTGGTCCTTCCTATTATATAGCCAGCGAGCCCTAGGCAGGTGTTACTGCAAGAATTAATAAAAGTCGCTTCTCTAAATAAAATTTCTCCTTTAGAATTGTTTCAAAAGTTAGTCAAGGATTTAGCTGAATACACAAGCCAAAAGCAGCGCGTTTGCGGATGGATAAGAATAATAACTAAAATCAAAGTAAGAAGTAATTCAAGAATGAGAGCTTTTGAAGAGTCAGGAATTTGATTAAAATTCACTTGCTTTTTTTTCTATAATGAAACAGTTCTTTAACCACAAAACAGCTTTTATAATAATGCAGAAGAGTACGGTTCCAAGTAAAACACTCCCCCCATTTTAATCATGGCTATTATTTTTGAAAATGAAAATGGCTGAGGTCACTGTAATCTATTTTAGGGTTTGCATGGGTTGGTGGTATTTTTTTCTTGGCTTTGAGCTCTCCATGTTACCAGCTAAATGTTATAGGTTTTGCTATGTGCCCTTTCAAATCCCATTCTTTTTAATAATGTTGTCCTTTATCCACATAAATTAGAGTGAATTCTACTTCCTTTCCTAACAACTCCAGATGGGGTCCACACTTTAAAGAGGACCAGAACTTGCGTTTTCTTTTTAATTAAGTGTGTACTTCTTAGATCAAGTATGTTCCTATCTGCATAAAAATGCTGTGGATGTTCAAATGCTGAGAGATTAGTAAAAACGTAGGATTCGCGTGGTCCATTTCAAAACCATACTGAAATATTAGGAGAACACATGTGTATCTACCCCTTCCAACTTACAAAGGCAGACAAAGATAGATGAATAAAAATGCCCAGAAACAAAACTCCATCTGGGCAGAGTTCCACACCTACCAATGCTTATGGAGTGCAGAAGCCTATAGATAGCCATTTAGGACACATCAGTGAAGCTCTCTGTCCTGTAGGACCCAGCAGGCAAAATTATCAAATATCTAAAGACGGTACGGTTACACAGTCAAGCCTCCCTTTGGATGTGATTAATATTGCACTGACTTTCTGAACTTAGCTTGGTTTTTTAATACAATTCACTACCACATCACACAGAACAGCCCAAGATCCCTCTAAATAGCACCTACTCAGTCACACGTGAGAGAATGTCTTTGCAAAACACACGTGTTGTTCAGGTCTGCCTATTAAAATGCCTTCCGCTCTGTTTGTTTGTTTATTTTTTTAAAACTCAACTTGCAAGGCCCATGTAATAAGATGCTGTAGCTTTTATGGAAGAGGTGAAATAATTTTAAACACAGACACACAATGAGTTTATTTATTTAGAAACTTGTTAAATAGAGTCTGGGAATTCAAATATTCAATGTTGACATTGTACAGAACTGGCCAGGAGCCAGAACCCAGTCTCCAGAGGGACCCATTGGACAAGGAATTCAGGCCTTTCTCTCCTCCCACTTGAGCTAAATAGGTAGAGGCCATTAGTTATACCCACAGCAATATCTGAACCGCACTCAAATAAGCTGCCCTAGCCAGGGCACTTCAAAGGAGGGTAAGTGTGTTTAGCTTTTTAGTGCTGAACTGGAGCAATATGTCACACTTTTGAAAGAGTTTTGTAAACAGTTTCTTCCTTATGTAGAAACGTCTCTGAAGTTTCTTGTATGGCATGTAAGCAAAGGTAATTAACAAGGATTACACTTTTTTCATTTACTGGGGGAAAAAAATATAATACCCATCTGTGTGCAAACTGGGGATCTGGGAGAAGAAACATGCTGTTTCTCTCTTCCTTTCTCCCCTCTCTTGTTTTGTTCCATTTGTTTGTCTCCTTTTTATCCTCTTCCTCACACTTTTTCTCACTACCCAGCCAATTTCCTTGAGAACTCCCTGGTAAGCTCGGAAGGCCAGAAGAGCGGGAAGGGGAAAATCTAATTTTAGAAAGAGGACCTTGGCAAATGGAGTGGGACGGGAACTAACGATTCATACTGGGCCACCCAGCCGAAAAGAAAAGCAGACTCCACAGATCTTTGTAGAAAGTGCCTAGAACCTCGCTTCCAGCCCAGGAAGGGTTAACCACCTCTCCAGAAAAATGTGCCTGGCGTCCTTAGAGTGCGGCTGTCTCCTCCCGCCCCATCTCCCCCCTAGCCCCTCTCTTCCCTGCCCGGTGGGCTAGGAAGGGGCCTGCCCTGCCGGGAAGAGTGAATGAGTGTGTGCCCCCCCCCCGCCTCCGCACTTGATGTTCCTGAACCCCTGAGCTGTGAGTGTGTGTGAGGGCGCGTGTGTTCATGCGCTGTACACGGTCGATGCGAACCCGGCTCCGAGGGAAGCAGCGCGCCAGGCACGCAGCACCTCCGAGGATGAAGCAGCAGGAAGCCTGAGCTTGGGAGCCAGGAGCCGAGCAGCTGGAGGAGGGAGGTGTGGGGAGGCCTGGGTGAGCACCGCCTCCCTCCTCTCTAGGGCCTCCCCAGCTCCACCCCCAGGCCCCATCACGGTGGGTTCTGATGGGAGGGGTGGGAGGGTGTACCCAGCTCTTGGGAATAGGGCTCTGCCAGGCCCTGAGTACCTTGGGAACAGGGTAAGAGCCATTGGCCAGAAGATGACAAGTCCTGTTTCCCCACTTCAGGGCCCGCTTCCAGCAGAGGCAAAACGAAGGAGGTGTGGGGAGAGAGGAGCCTGGGCCAGGCGTGCCGAGGGCAGCAAGTCGGTGCTCTCTTGCCCTCTTTTGCCCTACTTGCCCGGGGGGGACGGAGCCAGGAGTCCCCAGCTGTGGCCTTCCTACCCCAGGCAACGTCTTCAGCCTCGGATAACCTGGCCCCAACTCGGAGAAATGAAATAAAATAAACGCCCAAACGACAAGATGTTTAAAGAAAAACTGCTTAGAATTATTACCATCAACTTTTTAAAAAGAAGAAGAAAGTAAAAATGTCGTGGAATGACGCGTTAATTTCTATTCGATTAGTGTCCTACGTGTTAAATGTCTGCGGAGGAGGCCGCGCCCCGGGCAGTTAAGGAGAGGACTCCGCTCAGAAAGCCTGCGAGCTGGGCTCCCCCCCGCAAAAGACACAATCACTCACACTTATACACACACCGCCACGCGCATCGTCACCCAGACCTGCGACTCCTCAGCCCCTACAAATAAAAACCTGAAAAAGGAGCCTTTTATTCCAGCCTTCCTGCCCCTGTAGCTAATGAACCGTCCCCTTCCACAGTGTTGAAGATGAGTGTGAGGGGGAAATGAAAAGCGTTGTTAACCTTCCCCTAAACACAGATTTTTTTTTTTTTTTTTTTGGCGAAACACATCAAAATGCTGCAGGAAGACTGCGCTCCAAGTGCCAAATTCAATAAAGAAGTCCTAAGCCAGGGTAATGGTCAAGTAATGGCAAATAAACCGCCTTCCTAAAAGGGGCCTCTGCCTCCGTAGGGCAAGCGTTTTTTTCCCTCCTCAAAAGCAGTCTGAAGTAAACAAATAAAATACGTGTTTTAAACAAAGCTCTGTGTTTTAATCTGAGTTTTTTTAAGGATGAAGGAAAACGCAAGTAGTTGGACACAGGGGCAGTGGAGGCTGGAACCTGGGCTTGCAGTTCCTTTACTATCTTAGGTATTGGGCTGCTAAGGTGAGGAATTTAAGCGTGAGAGGAAGGGTCGTCATCCACCTTACCTACTTCAGAGTCTCTTTTTAAACGGAGATGAAGTGTACAAGTAACAGGTACCCCGCCCCTCCCGCTTTGCCGGGGTCTTGCTAATCGCATCGCCTTCTGGGTCTTTACGAGACTTCTGCGGGGTCCGGTAGCTAAGGCGGAGGGGGGTTATTCGTTGCAACTCGTTCATTGCTGTGATTGAAACCCTGCCGGGTGTCACTTTAGGGAAGTGGGGTTCCTTCGGTGTTTCGGGCCCTAGACATGCTGGGCAGACCCAGCTTCACTTCTTTCCCATCACCAGAAGAAAACAGTTGCAACTGGCATTTCTGGCACGGCCCAGGTGCTGTCCTAGCCGCCCAAGAAAACGGCTGGGAAGACTCACGGCGCTGCCAGAGCCTGCTTGGCTTTAGTTTTCTTTTCTTAAAGGTGGGAATAAAGGCCAAGGGCTTTAGACAGTACAAATGTCAATCTTCTTGCTTTTCCCTTCTTTATTTTTTTAATGAAATGGTTTATTCCTCCCAAATGATTTGCAACCAATTTATCGGTTTTAACTATTGTGTAAAAAAAAAAAAAAAAAAAAAAACAAGCCCTGTAAGTTGGGAAGTAGGTTGTGCATTCAGTCTGAGTTTAACTTCATTGGGTACTTTCAGGGTCTGTGGTCCCTAGTTTGGGTCCATGGAATGCTGTACCGTAGCCAAGATCGCGACAGGACTTGGCCACCAAAGAAATTTACAAAACACAAAAAGAATAACAATCTATCAAGAAAACAACTGTTTCTAAGTGATTTGATTCCATTGCAATGTTTACTTTTGCAACAAGAAAGGTGGTTTTGTTTTTTAAAGTATGCTGGTCACACTGCCTCTTCCTAACCCAGAGAAAGAAAGAAACGGGTGCAGACACAGCCACGAAGTTTTCGTTAGATTCACAGCAGGGGTAACCGACTGTCTCCGCCATGCGCTAGGAAACTCACGCACTACGCTGGGGAAGGAAATAGCGCTTTAAAATACAAAAAATCCTTAGTTTTAAGATGATTTCCTTTATTATCCAGATTGCAACTGAAGAATTGCATAAAGCAGCGCTCTTGTCTGAGAAAGGCAGCCGCGGTGGCAACAGCTGGAGCAGCGAGCGAGAACCTGAAGCTTAGCAAGAAAAGTTTTTAAGAGTTCGCATCTAGTTATCAGAAAGCCGCAGCCGCATCCTTAGAAACACTAGAGACAAAATAAACGGGTCTCCCACTGGATGAATGACAAGTATCATCAGATCGGAAACCAGGCTCGGTTTCTGGATGTTGAGTGGCCTGTGCGTGCGGGAATGTTTTAATACGGCAGTGTACAACTTGGTAATTAAAATAGTTGAAAAAGTTGCCCAAGAAATTCGAAGGGTTTTGTGTTCTGCTTTCACTTCGGCGGATACCAGGCAATGAGGCGCGCGAAGCGTTCGGCTTTCATTTCACAACTTAGGCAGAGTTGAAATCGGCTCTCCCACCCCCGCCTCGTCCCCCCAACCACACACACATACACACACACACACACACACACACACACACACGCCTAACCTTCAGTCGGAATTGAAGCCCCCAGGCCTCCGAGCATATGTACATTTATTCCTCCTCAGATGAAAATAAAGACATCGGCCCCATTAAACGCAAACAGGAAAAACAGGAGTTCCACTGGCGCGCTTTGACACTATCGAAGCCAAGTGAAATGAACAATATCCGAAAGAGAAATAGATGGACTGATGACCCAAAGAGCCCTATACATAGGTTGATCCCTGAGACCAGAGCGAAAGGAAACGTATTTGGGCATGAGGGAGTGCTTGGGTGAAGCCTGGAAGAAACACTGGAAAGACGCCTATGATGACAGCATCTCGCCGGGCTAGACCGCGGACGCTTACCGCCAAAGAAGCCGAGCCCGCCGAGGTGCCTCTGCCTGCCGCGCGGCTGTGGCGGGGACACCAAAGGCGGGAAGGCGCGGGGCGTACTTGGCTTTAATACGCAGGGGTGGGAGAGACTGGGGATTTCAATTGAGGGAAGCGTCCCACCCCACCATCCCATCTCTACTTTCTCTGGTCCACAAGCAAAACAATTAGAGTTCTGTTTTCAGCGAGGGGAAGAGCGAACGGCGGCCTGTGCTTTTCCGAGGCTGCTCCAGCCCCGCGTGCTGACACCTTGAGGAGGAGCGCTTTGGACTGCTCCAGATTGCTCCAGTTCTCGGCACCGCTGGGTACCCTTAGACTCGAGGTAGAAGCATTTGGACAAACCCAGTCCCGTCGCCTACAGTCCCGGCTGAGGCTCTAGCTTTCTCGGACAGTGTCGGCTCGGCGGGCAAGGCCGGGCAAAGTCACCCAACACTTCTGCGAGAAGGGTGGGGGATGGGCGTACCGTGGCCCCCGCCCCGAACTCAATCGCCCTTGTCCCGCGTGACGAAGGCCGCTCCACGCCGGGCAGGCAGGGGGCGCCGGGGAGGGTTAGTGACCCGAGACCTCGGCTACGTCCAGAAGTAGCGCGGGAGGCTCCGCCGTACCCTCTCCGCGGCCCAGTGTCCCTGCAGCCCGCCCCCTGGGGGTCACTCGGCGCCCAGCCAGCCTGGAGCTCGCGGGCCGGAGCGCGCCCTTTCGGCCTCCTTCTCCTCGGCGGCTGCCGCCGCTGGCTGTGCGCCCTCCACTCCCGGCTCTCCAGGCGCTCGCGGGGCCTCTTCTCTCCCCACCTGCCCGCAGCTCTGCTGAGCCGGTAGCTCGGCTCTGCCCGTGCCCTCCCCACCCCCCAGACTACAGCCTCCACCCTCGTCTCCCCCACTCCCCACCCCAGTCCTCCCGCCTCGCCGCGCACGCCTGAGTGCACGGCCGAGCGCACAGCGCCCACTACCGCAACCGCCGCTCGGCGCAGCCCGCCAGCCCGCGCAACTTCCAGCGGCCGCCTCGCAACTTTTCCCAACTCCACCACTGCTGCCCGCCGCCGCCGCCACTGAGGCTCCCTGCGAGCCTGCCACCCACCCCAAACCCCAGAAGCAAACCCAGACGCGAAAAGCCTCCTCTCCCCAGCCCGCCCCCCACCCCATTCCCCGCTCCCCCTCCCACACCCGGGACCAGCTGGTTGGCCAGAGGCAACTCTCCTCCGTCTGGGGGGAAGGAGAGGGGAGGGGGAGACTCTCGCGTCTCCTCTCCCCCACCCCCCACCCCACCCCACCCCACCCCACCCCTTCCCGCTCGCTCTCGCGCTCTCTCCTCCCTCCCACCCAGGTCTTTGCTGCCCCCACCCCGCCCCCACCCCGGGGTTGCCACAGCTGGTCCGTGCACGGGGTTTGAGGGCTGCCCCGGCTCCTCTGGCGCCCAAACAAGGAGCGAGAGCTCGGGCGGCCGGCGCGGAGGCTGGGAGCGGCAGGTTGCTGGGTCTGCTCTGCGCCTGCCCTCCACCCGGGGCCCCGGCGCGAGAGGCAGCCCCGCGCTCCCTCCCGGAGCGCTGTAGACAGATATGCAAGATGGCAGAGGAGGGGGAAAGCCAATAGAAAAGGGATATTGCACCTACTTGTGGCCAGTTTCCTTGCCCTGCCTTTGGATCTCATGCTGTGCCCAGTCCTGCAGCCGCTGGTGTGTGGTTGGGTTTTTTTTTTCTTGGATCTTTTCCTTCTTTTGCTCTCCCTCTCGCTCCCTCCCTCTCCTCTCTCTCTCTCTCTCTCTCACACACACACACACACACTTACACACACTCACTCTCTGTCTTTCCCTCTTTCACTCTCTCTCCCTCCCTCTCTCCCTTTCTCTCAATCCACACTCGCTATCTCTCCAGCATTGTCAGTTTGGACACCTTCGCACATGCGCGCTAGACGCCCCTCCAACATCTCAGCGCCGCCAAAAAAAGTTTGGAGCGATTTATCACTTTGATTTGGAGATCTTGTCAGATGGCAATCGCCGAGGAGGCGGAGAAAGGGAGCCACGGGGAGGGCGGCGGGGGGCGGGGAGCGAGCGCAGGGAGTCGGAGGGGAGCAGACACCTCGCCCAAAAAAAAAAAAAAAAAAAAAAAAGGAATGAAAAGACTAGGGCAAATGATTGATTTCTTGTTGGAATCACCAGTAAGCTTGTATTATTAGCATTATTGTTTTTCCCAACATAAATTGCAGGAAATTTTCTATACCGTTCTTGGGGAAAAACAAGAACTGGGGGGAGGGGAGAGGACGTGTAAAATCTTTCCCACACTAAAGAACTAGAAGGACCGGACTCTCGGCGAGCGATCCAGGAGAAAGTGAGAATCATCCTGAACTTCGGGAAATCTGCTGCCGCTGTTACTGCTACTGAAGCTATTGCGGCTTCTGCTTTCAGAGTTGAAAGCAGAATAAATAACTGTTTCTTCCTTGACTTTAGGTGTAATGCCAATGTTTTCTGCCATCCTTGTAACATATTAGTTGGTCTATTCTCACCAAGTAGTGATGATCACCCTTGATTCCCAGGTCCGGGAAAGCTTGGGCATTTGACATCCAAGACCTTCTGCCTTCCCTGAGGTCGGCTGTCACCTTCCGGCCTCCCCCACTGCTGCCCCCGTCGCCTCCTGCTGCAGCTCAGCCTGCCTGCAATTTCACTCACTCGCTTAAACCCACGACCTCCCGGGTCACAAGAAGGAGGAGGTGGGGGAGAAATCCCCCCACACCTCTTAAAAAATACATTGTTGAAATTTGCTTTAATTACAGGATTTACCAAAGAAGTGGGCACGCAGAAATGGGGACCTCTTAAAGGAGCTAGCTGTGTTCAAGGTATGAATCAATCCCAAATATGTATGGATTTTCTCTTGGTACAACCTCCTTGCATTAAACAATTTTGTTCAGTGCCTTCCATGAGCTATTTATGTCCCCATTAATATCTGTTGCAAATCCTGTCAGACACCAGAAAAGAAAATTACAATCTTTTTGTCTCTGTGCTGCAACGATACATCCTTGATGTTCAAGTTAAAGGAAAGAGAAAAGAATATCAGGTCCTGGGCGAGAGTTTGGCAAAGGCAGAGTAGGGGAAGGAAGACAACTGAGAAGGCTCAGTTATACCTGTTGTCATTTATTGTCAAAACTAAGACTGGGGATGTGAATGAACAAATAGCAAGGGTCAACCCCAAAGGGTATTATCCATCAATGGCTTGCAGGAAATTAAAATTCGAAAGATTCACCCTGCCAAGGATACCCATCACTTCTCTTTCTCCAGAGCTGTGTAATTCCAGGGGCATTTAGCTGTAAGATACAGGTCCCTGGAGAATCAAGCTACAGGTCCCAAGGGAGACAGATGTGTAATGTTGAAATGTGAGGAAGGGAAGTGGGGAGGTGGAGGAGGGTAAAGGAAGGAATTACACAGAGTAGGAGTAAAACAGCTTCCAAAAGAGAAGGCTCTGGTGCCCAAACACATGGGCACAAGAGAACTCTATCATCCCCTCTGGACTAAAGAGGCAAGTTGGGGGTTCGGGGTGTTTCCAGTCCTTCTACAATTTCTATTGCCCTGTACATACAGGTGTTGTGCTTATACATTCGGCTGGTGCAAAAGCACCAGGCACTTCAGCACTCTGAATGTAGATGCCCAGGGTCTGTGATTGTGAGTTCACTGGCTTCCCTCAGTTTAGATGAAGGGGTGCCTTCCCTGCGACCAGTAAATGTCCTCGGTGGAAAAAGAGAAATGGGGGTTGAGAGCTTTCACCAAAGGGAGTAAAATCTCTAGGGAGAGAAACGCACTAGACTGGCCGGCAAGAAGTTCATAGAAACTGCTTCTGATCAGTTTAAGGGACTCTCTGGGGGCCTTCACCTAGGCCAGAGGACAGAAGGGCAGCCCGGAGGATCAAGCCCATCTCAGCTATCAGAACCTAAAGGTCCTTGGCCTTCAGGAGGGGAGGTGGAGTCCACTAAGGACCAAAGAGCGCCCTGGACAGGAGGAGGTTCTGCCTGGGACGTTTCATTTCACCTTCTCACTCCGGGGGGATGGGGGGGCTGAAAAAAAAATAAAAGCAGTTACCACCTTCCCCTCCACTTTTCTACTTGATTCCTTTCATCTCATCCCCAGGGGGTCTATATCCGGGTCCCACTGCAGAGAGGAGGTTAAGAGGAGGGACGGGGAATTTCCTAGGAAATGAAGGTACCATGGAATCAAACCCAAGATTAAATACAAGACCCACATGTGAAGCTGCGGTGGTTGTTTCGGCTGAGAAATTATAAACCACGTGGCGGGCCAGGGGGTGGGATGGGGGCTGTGAGGAGAACTGGGTGGGATATGGAAAACTAAAGAAAATCAAAGCTGATGCCCCCAACTCCAAAGATCTCCGTCGTTGAAGCTTTTCTAGAGGGTATGGGGTGGGGGGAGTGAGGCGCGGCTGTAGCACCCTCCCCTTCTGGTTTTTAAAATCCCTGGGGTCGCGGTCGCTTCAGCGAAAGGGTCTTTTGCCAGGTCTTTACAAGAGTTTCCGGACACGAGCGAATCCAGCATATTCTAACCGAAATACTAAACACAAACTCCTCTGTGCCCTCGGGCGAAAGCATTGTGAAAAGATAAGGCATCATTCTTGTTGTTGTTGTTGAACAAAAGTATTCACGAAATCGTCACTTTTATTTTCAAACCTGAAAGCTGGGTTTCTTTTCTTTTTCTTTCTTTTTTCTTTTTCTTCCTTCCTTCCTTCCTTTCTTTCTTTCTTTCCTTCTTTTCTTTCTTTCTTTCTTTCTTTCTTTCTTCTTTCTTTCTTTTTTATCATATGCTTTCTGTCCTAAGTGAGTGTTAATAAAAGAACGAATGTGCTAGTTCAAGTGTGTTTAACCTGATGGAGCAAACGCCCAGCAGCAGCGGACTGCGCTCACCGCCTGCAGCGCGGGAACCCCTGCGCGCCAAGCCCGGTGGGTTCCCACTCCCAAGTGCCTGGACCCCGTCAGTTCCACCTGTCCCAAGTCTCAGCCGTGAGACCCAAGCAGGTGACTTTCTGTTTAGCGGCCCCTGGGGTTCCCGACACCCTTTGACGTCCCGTCTAAGCTGTCGCTGGCGCAAGAGAAAAGAGGCCTCCAACAAGTTGGCGGAACTGCCCTCGCTGTCCGCCCCCACACCGTCCGCCTTTCCCTCTCCTGGTGCAATTCGTTTCCTTAAGGGGCAGTAACATGGGTCCCACGTTTTCTTGCGTTTCCTCCCACGGAAGCGGGCATCCTGGAAGCAATGCGTCCTTGGAAAGTCGATGAGTTTACGGGCTGTTTGGATTTACTTGTTTTACTACTGTCATTTTTTTTCTTTCGGATTTTTTTTCTTTTTTTAAAAGCAGAAGCGGAGAACTCGAGATGGGAGTTGGAAGAAAGATGGGTCGTTGAAGAAGAGAACAGGACAAGTATACCTTTTTTTCCAACTATATTTCTCTAATTAATGCTAGAAACAGCAAAGAACCGATTTTCAATACATTAAATGCAACAGGAAATTTTCCTTTCCTCGCACTATGATTGAACCAGCCCCACAGTATCTTTGGAAGAAAGTTTGAATTCTTTAAGGAGGTATTTCTTGGCCTATTGTCTTTGTGCAGTGAACTTTACATCTTGCTATTCAATCACAACCTATATTCTCTTGGCTACCAGCAAGATTAATTTAATCATTGTAATGCAATTATTAATACTGTTTACCCAACGCGGGGCTTCAGTTTGGCTGTTAAGAAATTAAACTCTCGCTGGGTGACCAGAGCTAGGCAGGGGTTTCTTCATGTTGAAATGAAACAGTCCTCTTTATTTAGTCTCAGAGCTCTAGCTTTCGGCCATCGGCTCAATTAGCCAAAATGGAAACAATTTTCATTCATTGCAATAACTCACTGTTCTAGAGATCGCTTTCAAAATATACACTTTATTATTATACGCTGACCTCGGTGGCGTGGAGTGGCAATAAAAGAAAGAGGCAGGGAGATCTATCTAGCCCCCTTGGGCTATAATTATTAGAAATTAATTGGGTTCAGGACCCTGGGTAGTCTAGCTAAATTAATAGCTTGTCTAGTGGTTTAAATCCGAATTTTTTGTCCACGGGAGAGAAAGAGAGTCACAGACATGAAATGCAGACCCAAGGGACGCCTGAGTTTACTTGCAAGACACTCATCTATTAAACAGTGTCCAGAATACATTTGAGTTGGGGAGAGGGGGCTGGAGTAGGAGGGGGCGGGAGCCAGAAGAAAGAAAGGAGCGAGATGGGGAGGGCGGCTACGAGTGAGCTAAAAGGTCTCGAGTTGATTTTATTCGATTTTTCTAGTGTGCATTGTTTTCGGGAGGGGTTGCATTTAGGGGTTAAAATAAAAAATAAAGATCCCGTGTACTCGGAGCTGTCGTGCCGGAGTAAAAGTGAAAAGGGAGCCTTAGGCAAAAGGAAATTACTGCGAGCCCGCGTGACCTTTCAGGGAGGTAATCAATCAAGTGATCAACAGGGATATTTATCATCGCTATATAGGACTACTTCGCCCTGCACTGGCGGGGGTGGGGAGGCGAGAGGAGGGTGGAGACGCGCGCGCACACACACACACACACACACACACACACGAGTCACAAAAGTTTGGACAAACCCGATAAGCCTCGAGACAGAGAACGTAGGCTTTAATAAATGTTAAGACTGTCCCTTTAGCCTGTGAAAAACACACACTCATACACCCACGCAGGGGGAAACGCGCACATCCCCGCTGCAGTGGCTGCGTGAAGGTGTTAACTTGAAACCGTCCGCTGCGCTTTGCCCTGAAAGGGAAGCTCGCGGTGAAATGAGCGCTTCAAGCGCGGACGAGGAGACTGTGCGGGGCTGCGCCGGGCCGGCGAGGCGCGGGGCTAGCTTGGTTTCCGTGACCTGCCGGGGAAGGGGCGCAGCCCGCCGCGGGGGGCGCGGGGCGGCGGGATGCCCCTCTCCGCGGCGCGCGGACGCCGGGTCAAAGCATCCAGGCAGCCTCCTCTTCCTGCGAAATCCTCGCGCTGCCCCAGGGGCGCGGCAGGAGAGAGGCGCGCTCGGGGCCAGCCCGCTCCGGCGAGCACGCGCTGCGGGGCTTCGGCGGCCGCGCGTTTTCTGCCCAGTTACCTTCTCTACCTTGTAAAACTCGCCGTTTTGTAAATTGCGTTTTCTGTCCCGTATTTCTTAGCAAATCGTTAGGTTTTACAATCCTGCTCCCACCCTCTGGTCGTTCAACACCCCCTCCCCAACTTCAGAAGGGTATGTACGGGAAGAGGGGGAGCGAGGTGGCTGACTTTCAATAATAATGATAATGATATTAAATAGTCGACTTAAAATCTAGGCCCCCGAGGCCCTCTCCCAGCTCGGGGATTATAATCAGCAGTTCTTTCGAGAGAAGGTCTGGCTGATTACTGGCCCTCGAGGCTGGGAACTGTTTTCCGACGGGCTTATGAAACACACGTTGGGGTGATGCGCGCCACCTCCCAGGTAGCGAGCCGCAGCTCCCGCGGTGTGGGAATGTGTGGCCGCGCCAGGGCCGCGCTGGTTGGCACCAGATGCGGAGCTCGCGCTCCCCCGCCCGTCGCTCCCGCCGCCCTCTCGGGCTCGGAAAGGCCTCGTCCCGCACAGCCTTAGTCTGCGGCGCCCCCGCCTGGCTTCCCCGGCCGCCGCAGCTCCGGGTGCGCCCGCGGCGTAGGTCTCCAGCTGTGCACAGTAGCCGCCAGGGCGTGGGGGTGGGAAACAGCTGGAGCGCCCCGGGGAAGCGTGTGTTGAGGTGGAAAGAAACCCAGCAAGGAGGATTACGAGGCGATCAACTCCTGGAGCTGCTACTGGTTTAGGATCAGGAGGAGCAGCTTCGGGGGGGCACGAATCTCCGCCGGTGGGAACAGGAGCTCCGGAGAGAAACCAGAGTGCTGGTGTGCGATGCCCGGAAAAGTCTGGACCTCCTTGGGTCCCTTCTACTGAACAAAGACTATGCCAGAGAAGTGCTCCTCAAAGTTAAATGTGCATGTAACCCCCTGGGGATCTTGTTTAAAAGCGGATTCTGATTCAGTAAGTCTAGAGTGAGACCTAAGCAGTCTGCATTCCTAACACGCTCCCAGGTGAAGTGGATTCTCCTCCAAGTGTGGCCCGCAACCAGCCACATCAAGCATTACCTGGACTTCAGGAGAAAAAGAAAAGAATCTCATGTGCCAACCCAGACTGACTAAATCAGAATCAGCATTTCAACAGGTGGTTCGCTTGAACATTGAAGTTGGAGAAGCACTGCTGTAGAATGTGCCTGGCCGGGTTTTCTTTCTCCTGTCTTGGAACATGACACCTCCATGATAACCTCATTTTAAATCCTGCTTTCTGCCTTGGTCACGGGAAAGGATGCAGTGAATGAACCTATCCCGTTAAAAGCTACAACTCCTCTGGCCCCCCCGTCTGCCACCAGTGAGGCCGTCCCGGACCCTGGTCTGATTGACAGCCTCCTCCAATTCCCTCTCACCCCCCTGTATTTCGCTGTCAAGTGTATGACATGTATTTCTCCCTCCTTAGATTAGAGTTCTTTGTTTACACGTCTTCCTTCCCCTCTCAGCTGTAGGCTTCTTGAGGGAGACCATGCCTATATTCTCTAAGCTTTGTTTTCTCACTACAGCATGGAGTCATTCCTTTCCCCTTGGGATTAGTGTATAAAAATGTCTTGTGAACTGTAAAGCTGAAGCAACTGTTAGCCTCTTTTTCTCAACTCCCCCTTCCATAGACTAACACAATGCTTTACATCACTAGGCACTTAGTCTGTTGTTGTCTCTCTCTGGAAGGTGCTTGAACTCACACATCCGATATCCTGAACCAAGAATTTAGCCAAATTTGAAGCTCTTTGTATAAATGCTTGAGTTCTAGTTTTCTCTTCTATAGAATTCTCTAGAGAAAGAGTTCTTAATCTGGGAAAAAAAGAATTCAGAAGATTGTGTGACATCTTCATATTCTAATTTTGTGACTAAGAGAGTTGGTCCTGAAGCCTGGAAATCTCCGCATTCTAAGTGCTCAGTAGCTGAAGACTGAGATGTTTAAGGGTTAAAATCTAGATTTTGTAAAATAAAATTAAGTGAGCCTTTTTCAGGGTCTGCAAAAAAGACAAATACCACCAAAGATCCTGGAACTCTTTTGGAAGCCATGGTTGCCAATGTTAGGGAAAGATGGCAGTATTCAGATTTGGGGGCTGTTATAAGTTAGACAAACTCTGGGAGAGCAAAATAGAGTTCCAAGACCTTAAGAATCAAACCTTTGGAGGTTCAAATCCCAGTCCTACCTTTACCAGCTCTGTAACATTAGACAAGTTACTGAATGTCTCTGAGTCCCCATTTTCTCCTCTGTATGATGGGGATAATTATGTATATCTTACAAAATTATTGCAAAGATTAAAGATAATATATACAGGGGCTTCCCTGGCGGCACAGTGGTTAAGAATCCGCCTGCCAGTGCAGGGGACATGGGTTCAAGCCCCGGTCCGGGAAGATCCCACATGCCACAGAGCAACTAAGCCCGTGCGCCACAACTACTGAGCCCGCATGCTACAACTACTGAAGCCCTCGTGCCTAGACCCTGTGCTCCACAACAAGAGAAGCCACCACAATGAGAAGCCCACGCACCGCAACAAAGAGTAGCCTCCACTCACAGCAACTAGAGAAAGCCCGCACAGAGCAACAAAGACCCAACACAGCCAAAAATAAATAAACTTTTTTTAAAATTATGAAAAAAAAAGTTAATGTATACAAAGTGCTTAGTATTTAGTGCTGGCTACATAGTAGAAATTTAACAAATGGAGCTATTTAGAGCTCCAAGCTCCAACATTTGTAATTCGGCACAATGAAAAGGCTTATAACGTGTGTGTGTGTGTGTGTGTCAGGGATCTTGGACACTGCCCTTCCCTTTCCCATCTGTAATGAGATTTTTTTTTTCTTTTCTCAGCAGACTGTCCCCTCAAATAGCTGAAGCCTGAGACATTTGATATATGTAAAACTGGCTGCTGCAACTAGATCTTAACACTGCAGTTTGAACAGGTACCAATGTGTGTGTGTGGTTGGATTTTTAGCTACATATTTTCAAGGGATTCTTGTGTACTTGCGCCTGCTCTCTATATGAATCAGGGTTATACCCAGCTCATCCCAAACAAACAGAGTCCTGACCATGTCCCAGACAGCCTGAGGCAACAGGACCTGGGCCACATGATGAGGGCCCCTGAGAGTTACTGACAGAAACATTGCTTCTCCCTTAGCCATGTGATTGCAAGTCTTTCAGGACAATACATACAAAGTCATCATTTGAAGATGTCTAGTGTGTCTATGTTACCATAGTCTCTCCCTGTGAGATGGAAGCCACACAGATAATGCAAATAGAGAGTGGCTTTTAATGGGATTAGTAAGTGCTTTCTCTTTTCTAAAAAAGTTTTTTGTTTACTTGATTTTTTTGTTTGTTTAGTGTTTTTAAATTTTGGTTTTCATGAATCTAGCTGTTACCCTTACTTTCAATACATGAAACTATTGATTGAGTCTAGATCCCTGCCAGGAAATAAAAGATCTGTGAAATTTACACATGCAGTACTTTAAAATTCTTTACTCAAACAAATGATTATGGTTGATGAGAAAATATAGACATCATCAAAGTACATTAATTTACTTTATGTATTAATGTACTTTTAAACTTATAGATATAGCAGATTTTCCACATCTTTTTAAAGCACAAACTATAGGACCCATGCTGAAACAGCTTATAAAGGAGACTGCCTTGCAACAAGATCCTCGGTACTCAGTAACTTAACTCCCTTGACTTGGGTCCAAGGCAGTCCTGGTTACCCTCAAACTCAGCTATAGAGTGAACTCCTTTAGCCATGACAGAGTGTGATACAGGTGTGCCCTGCTTTATGAAAAGCCACATCACAATGTGATTATTCGCTCCATGCTATTTTATTAAATAATGAGTTCCCATGGGACATTTAAAATATGATTTGACTTACAAAAATTTGATTTATACTCACTTTTCCCAGAAACATACCTATGGAGGTAAAGCTCTATTTTTTTAAACGATGATGCATGTTCTTTAGCAAATGTTTTATAAGCAGTCCATTTTCAAAGGTGAAGACAAGGAAGCATACCACAGTTCTGAGACTAGGAAAGAAAGAATTTCTGTATAGAAAATCAATTGTACACAGAAGAAGCTAGAAACTGATCTGTTTAATTATCTATTTTGAGGCCTCATGTAGATGTACTGGAAGTCTGACACATGATAGGATTTGGTCTTGAAATGTTTCAGAAAATACAATGCTCTTGTACTGGGTTTTAACAGAAAAATTTCCAAATCAACTCTATAAACACTCTTGAAAATACTTTTCAAAACTGGGGAAGAATTTTCTGTTGCATAGAGAAACTGAAGGATAATTCTAAAATTGGTCTGAGCTTATTCCCATTTAGGAGTAATAGTCTATGGGTTAAAATATTACCATCCATCTCATATCCATGTTTTCACCTAACTAGTTGGCATTGAACTCAAATTCTGAAACTGGATACATTGAACACATCAGGACATTTAGCATTGTCAAGGGCTCTGGAAGACATCTATTGTAGCTGCTATGAATGCACCAATGCAGAGAAGCCAAGATGGTAAATACTATTTTGATGCATTTTTTTCTGTTGTGTTATGTTATGCTGAGATTTTCACAACAGTTGTGTTGAAATCTCTACAGAAGCAACAATCATGCAGGTTTCTTCACCACACAATCTGGTGCCTGGTGCCTCTTGTGTCCCTCCCCCATCACCCCACTCCCGGAAGGGACAACATGTAGTCATGGAGCATGGGCTCCTTAGCCCCAGGGACCACCTTTCCTAATCCGCCCTACACACCACTGCCTGATTACTCTTCCTATAGCACAGTTCTGAAAATATCATTCTACTACTCATAATCTTCAAGATCCCTTAGTTATTATTTTCGAGATAAAGCCCCAAATTTTGCCTTTCATTCAAAGGTATTCTAGATAGAGGAAACAGCAAGAGAGATGGGAAAACATGAGGTATGCACCAGAAGTGTTAAGAATTTTATTCTGCCCGAGTTATGGGATTCAAGAAGAGAACTTTACAGGTTTGGAAAGATAGGTTGGGCATGTGCCATGGAGGGCTTATAATGAAAAGCAAAAATTGGAGGCTTTGTCTTGAAAATAATTGAATGATCTTGAAGATTCTGATTAAGGGGGTGGCATTATCAAAATTGTGCCTTAGGAAGATTAAGCAGGCAGTAGTATGGGAGAGATTACACTTCCTCTTCACATGTTCTGTCTACCTATCTTTTGAGATCCAAGACAAACATCACCTCCTCCAGTAAACTGTTGATATTGTTCTCTGAACTGAAAGCAATCTCTTCCCATCACCAACCTCCTTTGGCACCCTTTCCTTACATGTTGGTTTTGCCTGTAGCTCTATGATCTCTCTTAATACACTGTAAATTCCTTGAGGGGTATTTGTATCCAACTCTTCTTGTCCTCCATTGTTAAAGTACATCTTGCTAAGAACTAGCGGCCCTTTCTAAATGTAATGATTTTTGTTTTTCAACAATTTTAGAAAAAGTTCAGCAATTACTATTTTAAATACTGCCACTCCTTCAGTCTCTCAACTTGTTCTTTCTTGTTCTCTGATTAGACACTTTTGTGCTATCTTCCATGTTTCTTTGCCTCACTTTCTTAAATTCTCTTTATCTCTCTGTGCTTAATTCTGAATAATTTCCTCAGTTCTATATTCAAGTTCTTTAATTCTCTCTTTAGCTGTGTCTAATTAGCTATTTAACCTGTCGTTATTTTTTTCCATCTCAATTATCTTTTAAATTTCTGTAATTTATATGGGTTCTCTCCAAATATGTGCCCATTATCTTTTCACACTGCCTTGTTGTCTTCTTATTTTCGATCTCAAGGTTAAGTTTTTAAACATTTTAAGTATAATTTCTTTTATCTGAAGTTTCTAGAGATCTAATACTGCTGTTTGTTGTATCTACTCACCTTTGCTCAGATAAATTGTTTTCCTATATTTTAGAATTTTAGATTGTTAGTTCACCTTCAACAAGACTTCGTCTGTGGGAATCATGTTTAAAATTACTTGAAGTCTTATCTTTCCAGAGATAAGACTGTTTATATTTGCTTTATCAGATACCCCAGGGATATAATCAATTTTTAAATTTATTTACCAGCCTGGGGTTTTCCAAACCATGGAGGAAGTGTAATTAGAACCAGAGACATAAGTGATAGTGGGCCTGTTGGGAAGAATTGTCAGGGGAGACTTTTTTCTTTTAAACCCAGAGGCAAGATGAGATAGAAACTTCCTTGATTTTCTAGACCAGACTTTCACTGGTGGTATAACTCTCTGAGACTCAGCTTCACATACAGGTATCAGTTGTAACTCCCCAACTTATGTTGGATAGAACTCTATGTCCTGATTCCACGAAGGTTTTGAAACTTAAGCCCTGAGTTCTCAAAGTTATTGGCTCCCCATCCCCCAACACAGACTGCCAGGATTTTATTCACTCTTATGTTCAGCCCCAAGGATTTCCCTTCCTTTCTTTCAAGAACATTTATTAGTTATTAAGCCAAAAGCTTCAGTGATTTAGGAAGGGAGGGATTGCAGATTATTTAGTCCATAAAAATACTGGAATGTCTAGACTTGAAAATATTTGTGGTGGTTTGCTGTTAGTGAATTTTAGTTTTAAAATCTTTTCTCGAATTCTTCTTTTCAAAAGAAGTTTCTGGGTCCGCAAACAAATGTAGAACCAAAACATCACTTATAATTAGAATCACAAAAACAGCCTTTACACATGTTTTTGATCAGTCTAAAATCTCTCTTACCACCTTCTTCATCTGGCCATCGAAATCATGTTCACCCTTCAAATGTCATCTCAGATTCAGCATTCTTTCTAATGCTTTCATAATTATAGTAATGATAATTACAAAACAGTAACAACCATTTCTTAAGCGATTGCTCTGTGTTAAGCAGTACACTGACTCTTTGCATACGTCACCTTACTTTTCTAAAAATCCCTATGACATTTTTAATCTCATTGTTCAGGTGAAGACACTGATGTTCCTAAAAGTTAAGTGACTTGTTCAAGGTGACCTAGCTAGTATTAGGTTGAACCACATGAAATTGCTGATACTCAACTGTTTTTTAGCCCACAGCGCCCCCCGCCCAAGACAGCATTTTTACATGGTTCAATCTAAGAAAGGGGGAAGGTAGGATTCAAATTCAGGTCTGACTAATTTCTAATTTCATTTTATTCCCCCTGGACAGCACAGCCTCTCTACTATACTAATTACTCCTTCCTCTCGGCTACTGCAGCTCTCATTCCATCTGTCTTGATTCACTTTCCTTACTTGACCTTCAGTTACAATAATGTACATTCATCTGTCTTCTCCAGTGAATGTAAACTCCTTAAGGGCTGTGCCTTGGCTTTCTATCACCAGTGCTTAGCACGGTACTTGGTATATTACAAGTCTTCAATATTTTTTTATTTAATAAACTAAATAGGTATTCAAGCATTGGTCCGTATTTGTGTGCAGTTGATGTGCTTCTGAGCTTTTCCCTTTCTCTCATTTTCTCTTAGCGGAAGTTTTAAAATATTGTCCCCGATTTTTTGACACTCTTTCCATCAAGAGGTGGTGTCTGTGTCTCCTTTCCATGAACCTAGGCAGGCCTGTGACTGCTTCAACCAACAGAGGAGAACAGAAGTGCGTTCCAAGGCTGAACTATAACAGCCCATACAGCATCCGCCCAGGTGTCTTGGAACATTTGCTGTCTGAAAGCTCCCAGTTGGGTGCTCTACCTCAGAATCCAGTGGCCACACTGTGAGAAACACAATCCACATAGGTTCTCCGCCCAACAGTCCCAGCTGAGATAAGCCTTTGACTTACCCCAGCCCAGGTGCCAGGCAAGTGAGTGAGTAAGTCCCCAGATGATTCCAGCCCCCAGCTGTTTGGGTCACCTCCAGGCATTTGGGTCTTACCAGCTGAGGTCCAGATACTGTGAAGCAGAGACAAGCCATCTCTCTCCGTCCCACCTGAATTCCTGACCCACACACTCTGTGAACATAATAAAATAATTATTACTCCACACCACTACATTTGGGGTGGTTTGTTGTACAGCAGTAAATAACTAGAGCATTGCCTTCATCTGGCTTGTCAGCTAAGAATAGCTGTAGCCTGGTCAGTTCTGAACCCTCCAGCAGTTGGGCTGTAGTAAGGGAGTTCCTTTCCCCCAATAAGAAGGGTCTCCCATGTCCAGAATCAAAAGTGTACTTTGTGTCTGCATATTCATATATAACTATATATATATATATATATATATATATATATATATATATATAATTATCTGGCTATAGATTTTTTTTTTTAGTTATTAAAGCCTGGTCCCACCCATCCTAAAACAAAATAAAACATCAATCTGAACTTTTAAGATATCAGCACTTCTCATTGCTGCTTTATTTACAATAGCCAAGATATGGAAACAACTTCAGTGCCCATCAACAGGTGAATGGATAAAGAAGATGTGATATATATAGTGGAATACTACTCAGCCATAAATTAAAAAGTTGAAATCTTACGATTTGCGACAACATGGATAGACCTTGAGAGTATTATGCTTACTGAAATAAATCAGATGGAAAAAGACAAATACCGCATGATTTCACTCAAATTTAGAATATAAAAAAAACAAACAAAATAAATGAACAAACTAAACCAAACAAAAGCAAACACTTAGATACAGAGAACAGGGTAGTGGTTACCAGAAGGGATGGGGCAGGAAGAGGGCAAAATGGGTAAAGGGGATCAACTTTATGGTGAGGGATGGAAACTAAATTTTTGGTGGTGAACACACTGTAGTGTATACAGAAGTAGAAATATAATGTACACAAGAAACTTATGTAATGTTATAAACCTATGTTACCATAATAAAAAATAAATATTTTTTTTTTTTAAACTGGAAAACAGAAAGTGTGCTTCAACTGGATTTTGGCTTTCGGACATGTTTTGGGCATTTGGCTCTCACCCTGTGTCTTGAGTCTGTCTGACTGACTTTCTGTCCTGGCCCAGGCCTGAACCCAACCTGGTTGGCTGAGAGCAGTGACCTCCCAACTCATCGTTGCCACTCCCCTTTCTTGGGGCTGGACCTTGCCTCTGCCATCCCTCATATTGACTCTGATAGGCCAACCTAACCTACGCCAGCCAAGCCACTCACCAGAAGCTGAGCCCTGTTGCTGCCTGGAAGCCCTGGTGCCCATTCTACCTTCTGGTTCAGGACCACTCAAGGACAGATTCCAGTCCAGGCCACCAACCAAGCTTTGCCTTCGTGGACTTGGTAATTTGGATTCTGGCCCCTTCTTAGAAGCGGATAGCTCTTTCCTCAAGCCCAGCCATTTTACCCAATATGCCCCTTCTCCTTACCAGTTCTTAAGGAACATCAAGGCTAGACCCACCCTGTTAATTGCAATTAGTATCGCTCAGATCTTTACCTACAGAG
Source organism: Balaenoptera musculus (assembly GCF_009873245.2). Lineage (NCBI taxonomy): Eukaryota > Metazoa > Chordata > Mammalia > Artiodactyla > Balaenopteridae > Balaenoptera > Balaenoptera musculus. The sequence continues at coordinate 47,887,604 of NC_045788.1, forward strand.
ACACACCTACAGAGACACGCAGGCAGAGTGAGCAATGTCAGGCAGTGGTCACTAGGGGGCAGTTGGCTCTCCAGGCAATCCCAGAGGCAGAGGCATCCAGAACTCCTGGGGCAGCTGTGCTGGCGTTTCTGGCATCTGGTCCCATGCATCATGTTGAGAAGCAAGCAGGGACAGCCACATGCTTTGCTAGGTTAGTCCTGTGCTATAGGAGGACATTTCTTCTAGTTGTTATGTAAAGCATCAAAGCCTGCTTCCCTGGTCCTCCCAGAGATAGATAAACTGCCTAGTATCTTTCTTTTCTTTTTTTAATTGAAGCGTAGTTGATTTATGTTAGTTTCAGGTATACAGCATAGTAATTTGATATTTTTATAGAATATACTTTATACATACTTATTATAAAATATTGACTATATTCTCTGTGTTGTACATTACATCCTTGTAACTTATATTTTACCTAGTAATTTGCACCTCTTAACCCTCTTCCCCTATCTTTCACTTACCCCTACCTCTCTCCCCTCTGGTAACCACTAGCTTGTTCTCTGTATCTGTGAGTCTCTTTCTGTTTTGTTATATTTGTTCATTTGTTTTATTTTTTAGATTCCACATAAAGTGAAAACATATGATATTTGTCTTTCTCTGTCTGACATTTCATTTAGCCTAATACCCTCCAGGTCCATCCATGTGTTCGCAAATGGCAAAGTTTCATTCTTTTTTATGGCTGAGTAATATCTACATCTTCTTTATCCATTCATCTGTTGATAGACACTTAGGTTGTGATTAATATTCAGAAATCTGTTGCAATCCTATACAGTAATAATGAACTATCAGAAAGAGAAAACAAGAAAACAATCCCATTCACAATCGAATCAAAAAGAGTAAAATACCTAGGAATAAATTTAACCAAGGAAGTGAAAGCCCTGTACTCCGAAAACTATAAGACATTGATGAAGGAAATTGAAGATAATACAAATAAATGGAAAGATATCCCACATTCATGGACTGGAAGAATTAGTATTGTTAATCTGTTCATACTACCTAAACCAATGTATAGATTTAATACTATCTTTCTATAAAATTTTTTTTGCTTAAATTAGCCAGAGTGGATTATTTTATCTGGAATTAAGAATATACAATTCACCATCTTCCAACTTCTTGTGATCTTTGAATCATTCAGAAAATCCTAGAGGGACTTCCCTGGTGGCGCAGTGGTTAAGAATCCGCCTGCCAATGCAGGGGACACAGGTTCAATCCCTGGTCCGGGAAGATCCCACATGCTGAGGAGCAACTAAGCCCATGGGCCACAACTACTGAAGCCTGCACGCCTAGAGCCCGTGTCCGCAACAAGAGAAGCCACCACAATGAGAAGTCCGCGCACCGCAACGAAGAGTAGCCCCCGCTCACTGCAACTAGAGAAAGTCCGCACGGAGCACCGAAGACCCAACACAGCCAAAAATAAATAAATTTATAAAAGAAAATCCTAGAGCCATAGATTGTTTATTTAATTTTTGTTTGTAGATCCTGACAGAGAGTACTATTAGTATTAAAGATCTACCATGAGCCCTACTGTAGTAGTAAAAAATTAGCAAGTACCATGCAGTAATGTTAAAAACAATGACCAACCAATCAGATATGACATATTCATATTTACTTTCACTAAAAGCTTTAATGTTAATATTGATAGTGTTAAATAATAAAAGTATCATTATTGATAATGAAAGGCTTTAACTGTTAAAAAACAAATTTATGATTTACTTTAAAAGTTTCATCTTTGTTTCCCTTTTGACATTTCCATTTGGGGAGAAATGTTTTATCAGGGATATATTTTACAGTAATACACATAGGTAATTTTTGTTTGGAGGGGGTTTGTTTTGTTTTGTTTTGTTTTTGGCTGCACCATGCAGTTTGCAGGGATCTTAGTTCCCCCACCAGGGTTGCACGCTCTGCAACGCAGAGCCCTAACCACTGGACTGCCAGGGAATTCCCAATTTTTGAATACTTATTTTGGAAGTACATGGCAAAATATTTTTACTGATTAGTATGCATGATAAAAAAAATTTGCAAACCGCTGCAGTGAATTTAACGTATTCCTTCTTTTTTCTTTTTTTTTTTGCTTTTGCCTTTTGTTTTTGATAAAATTTGTTTTCATTTTTTAAAATTGAAGTATAGTTGATTTACAAAGTGATTCAGATTCTTTTTCATTATAGGTTATTACAAGATATTGAATATAGTTGCCTGTGCTATACAGTAGGTCCTTGTTGTTTATCTATTTTATATATAGTAGTGTATCTATGTTAATCACAAACTCCTAATTTATCCCTCCCCCCACCTCAACGTGTTCATTCTTTTTTTTTTTTTAATTTTATTTTATTTATTTATTTATCTATTTATTTTTGGCTGTGTTGGGTCTTCGTTCCTGTGCAAGGGCTTTCCCCAGTTGTGGCGAGCGGGAGCCACTCTTCATTGCGGTGCGCGGGCCTCTCACTGTTGCCGCCTCTCTTGTTGCGGAGCACAGGCTCCAGACGCGCAGGCTCAGTAGTTGTGGCTCACGGGCCTAGTTGCTCCACAGCATGTGGGATCTTCCCAGACCAGGGCTCGAACCCGTGTCCCCTGCATTGGTAGGCAGATTCTCAACCACTGCGCCACCAGGGAAGCCCAACGTGTTCATTCTTAAAGAGACCTTAAAAAATATCTAATCTAGCAGTTTATGAAATGTTTTGGTGGCAGAAATCTTTCACTGAAGAAAGCCCCAATACCTAAAACAAACAATATTCTTGATAGGGTTCCCCACCTGCTCCTTTCCTGAAGGGGTCAGAAAAGCACTATTTGCAGACCATTGATATGCTAGACCTCTCTCTTTTTACAGATTTGGAAACCGAGGTCCAGAAAGGAAATGTCTTGGCCAAGATGACTTTTCTACTTGATGACTGAACTGGAGCTCAACCTACATTTCCTGAATCTCTTTTTGGCCAAAAGTCTTTCCACCACATTACATTATTTCATTGAAATGCTAGATTTGAGAGAATTTCGTGACACTTTCTAATTTGTGTTTCTTTTATGGTTCTGAAATGTTACGAGATGTTTGCCAGAGTCCTGGGAGTATCTGAGAAGCTGGAGGGAAGTGCTGAAGAGCTTCACCCACCACACAGCCCTCACTTGCACTTCCTTGCAAGGCTTATCATATAAAAAACATTTTTAATAAGTTCACGGTGCATTTTGTTTCTGCTTCTTTTTGCCTGTTGGCTTTAGTCAAAAGAATCTGGATTGGAAGCTCAGCCAAACACTTTCAAAGGATCTGATCACAGTCACACTGTCATCAGATAGAAACACAGCATCACCCAAACTTCTGGGTCTCTTGTTCACACATGATTCTAACTAGCAAAGGAATAAGCTGTAGTAACTACAAGCAAATATCTCTGAACTTCACTGAGATTGATAACAATGGTAATAAAATTAGTCTTTTCCATGACGAACACTACCAGTAAGTCAACTGTTAAAATGGGATAGTTGTAAGAGTAACCAATGCATTAGCTCTTGTCAATGAGATTCCTTTTGGCAGTAATGTATTCTGGGGGATTAAGTTAAACCAAATGTTTGTAACAATGAAAATGTAGTCATGTTAACAGTTAGGATTATCATCTTGGTGAATATTTACTGTAGTTACATTCAGATTTACTCTTTATCCCTCTGGACACTGTTTGATCACTTTCATCTCTTTCTGATAAATTCCATTTTAGATTAAAACCAACAGAAAGCATCCTTTCACATTTTAAAAGCCTTGCCATTTATTTTCTTTTAAAATGTTGATGCTTTTTTTTCTCCTTTCAGCTGCTGCTCACCCTGCCACCTGCACAGTGCTGGGGGTAAGCAGTGAAAGCCCTGATTGAGAAAGTTCTGTAAGTTCTTTGGCCACATTTGACTTTACTTGGTGCTCATAACTTTCAGGCCGAGCCATAGGTAAACACTACATGCACCTTTCCTGATTTCCCTTTGATTTTCACATCTGTTTCCTGCCGCTTGGTTACTTCATGGCCGCACAGGTAAGAGGCCCAGTGTTGACTCTGTAACCTAGGCGCTAATCTCTCTGGTTCCTGTGCTTAGAGGAAGCCTGTGCAGAAAGGTCCATCCACACATGACCTCACATGCAGCTAGCCTTCTGCTGTCTCCTGATGTGACCCTGGACAACTCCTGGGTACAGAATTCCACAGGACGAGGAACTAAAGTTGTGTATCACAAAAGCACTTTGCTATTTATAGGACTGTTTCTGAAATTGTTCTGTCATAATATTTTTCTTGATTAGTATTTTTTAAATTCTTTTTATCTCATTAGGCCATAAGTGACACCTTGCTGTGTTTTTAATCCATAGAATGGGTGGAGGAGGGTGGTAGGGAATTTGCACTTTGGGTGGCTTTGCTGTTATTTTCTTTTATCACTTTTGACCATATACACACAGGGTGACATTTATTCCTCCACTTTGAAAGAGAGGAGAGAGGCCACATGAACCACCTGAGAACGCCTGTGACCCGGATGCGTTGAGAGGCCCTCCCAGAGCTGTGCCATGCTGGTGGGCGCGACCTTCACTCTCTCAGGCCACCATGCCACAGTGAGCTCGGAGAGCCCCGGGACAAATGTTTGCAACAATAGCAATGCCCTCACGTTAACAGTTGGGATTATTGTCCCAGTTAATATTTCCTGTACTTATATTCAAATTTACCCTTTTGGACACTGTTTGTTCAGGAGAGGAGGAAACCCTTGTTCATCCCCAGGTCGCTCCAAGGCCACCATACAACCACCAATTGTTCAGTGGTCCACTCCTTCCACTAACCACTTGGGCCTCAAGCGTGAACTGATGGTCCATCTTCCTGTGACACGGTGGTTCTTAACCAGAATTGCACCTAAATCACCTATGAAGCTCTTTGGGAATTCCCTGGCAGTCCAGTGGTTAGGACTCCGAGGTTCCACTACAGGGGCCCGGGTTCGATCCCTGATCGGGGAACTAAGATCCTGCAAGCCAAGAGGCATGACAAAAAAACAAACAAACAAATAAACAAAACAAGTAAATCACCTATGAAGCTCTTTTAAAACTGTTGCTGAAGTTCCAATCCCAAATAACTAAATGAGAACATTTAGAAGTGGGGCATGAACAACATCATGTGTTAATAGCTCCCCAGATGATCTCGCCTTACTTACTCAAGTACCCTCTTCACAGTAAGTCTTTGACCTCATGGAGATCTTTGATCCATTGGCCAGATTGCTTTTCAACGATTCATCATTTGGTCATGTCCTGGTACCCAGGTTCCCATAGTTCATAATTTTAATTCTGTGCCAACACTCAGTCTCTCCCCACTGTTATATTCCCCTGGTGACGTCCCCTAACACCATTAAACTCACTGCCACAGCTACTCCACATCTGGACCAGACCTCCAGAAGATTCCTAGGGAAAAACACGTAACCAACCACGTTGGCTGTTTTAACTTTAACTCCATGATCACAAATCTGATTTGGGCACACTGCACAGCTCAAAAACCATTATGTTTTCAGATTTTCAGTTTACCTCACCTACACCTATTCTTTCCCCCAAATCTCCTGTATTCCCTTCCCCTTCCCACCATTCTTGACTGATGACATTGCCTCATAACTCATTGGGAAAATACAGATATCAGAAGGAATTCTTCATTTTCCTACCGCCAAATCTATAAAACCATCCACATCTATATTCACACTCTTTGCCCTCCCTCTACTGGCTGTGGATGAAGTGTTCCTGCTCCTATCAAAGTCCAGGCCTCCCTGTTGGCTCTTGATCTCTCCTCTTCTTGCCTTTTGAGGGACTTCATTCTTTCCTTCAGAGGAATGCATTGTCAGCTTCTTCCCACAGTTTACAAATATGCTTCAGTATCTTGCATCTTAAAACAAACCTTCCTTAACTCCACATTGATCTTGGCTATCACACCACATCTCTGCTTCTCTTCGCTTTAAAACTTCTTTAAAAGAGTTCTCTTTTGTGTCTCTCCCCACTTCCTCAATACTCCAGTGAAAGCATGATTATCAAATCCAGCTTCACTTTCCAAAACTTTCTGAGATATCTAAAAGGAACCTCAAACTTAATACGTCCACAATTTTTTTCCCTAACTCCACAAAATAATCCGGTCTTTCTCCAGTCTTCCCATTTCGTTCAATGGCAACATCATCCACTCAGTTCAAGCCTTGATTCTTCTCTTTCTCTCAACCCTATGCATAATTCATCAATGTTTTGTTGGTTGTTCTTCCAAAATACACCTGAATCCATTCACTTCTCTCCATTTCCTACCACCCCAGTCCAATCACCATCATTCTTCACTGGGACTTGGCCAACAGCCTCCGGACGGTCCCCCATTTCCACTCTTACCTAACAACATCCATTTTCTATACAACATATTTGTCTCCTAAAAACATAGATGAGGTCAGGTCATGTCCAACAGCTTCCTGCTTAGAATAAATTCTCTTTCCTAAGGCCTGTCTGATCCGGCCCTTGCCTCCTCATCAAACCTCATCTCAGATCACTCCTCTCACCCACTCCTACCTTTGCTCCAGCACTGGGGATTCCTGTACATTCCCTCATCACTCTGTACTCCAGAATAATCTCAAAGTCTTCACTTCTGGGTCTGCCTCAAAGGTTTACCTCCTAGAACTTCTGTTGTCCAGCTCCTTCTTAGCTCAGCTCAAAAGTCACTTCGTCTCCCAGAACATTCGTTCTAAAGCAGCCACCATCCAACCCATCACTTTTTATTACGTTACTAGGTTTTCTTTCTTTCATGGCACTTGTTCAACAAATGAAGTTATTTCATTCTTCAATAGTCAACAGTTGACATCTCAAGAGTAGGTAGAGCTGCTTTTAAAGATAATCTCCAGGGATTAGTTCAATAAGGAAAAGCCTTTGGGTAAGATAAATTCTGAAGACATCTAAAAACAATACCTCACCTTTAAGGGTAGTACCTAGGTTGCACAGGTAGGTATTATTGGCTTTCTCGAATGTCTTTTGGAGAAGTTTGGAATTTTGTGAGTATAATCACTAATTCAGCTCTAGCTCTAACATCTGGGCTCTTTGACTAAATCACATGGCCCAAAGAATGTTGGATAATATATTCTATGTTCCTCTATCTCAACAAAAAGCCACCAACTCAGGGGACTTCTTTCTTCTTTTTGCAAATGTTCAATCTGTCATCATCCATGACTTGGAGTGATTTTAGTGATGATCTAAGTACTCTGGTCCTTACTTCTCAAAGTGTAAAAGCCCTTCTACGGTTAACTTAAGAGGTGACTATCTTTCCACTAAACTTCTTTTTAAGAAAAGGACATTAATTGCGCCTCCTTCTGAGTGATAACACCACCTGTGCTTTCAGAAACTAACTGGGAGATACCCATTTTGAATTCTTTGATACTCTTGACGAATGAGAAATATACATGTATAATTCTCCTTTACTGTCGATGGGAGTTAACACATGTCTTATGGAATAAAGTTCTCTTCCTTGCTATAATTATAGCTGGGTTTCAGAGGGTTTTTTTTTTTTTTCCTTTTGACTTCAGAAATTTTGGAATCAGTGTTCAGCCAACAGTAATTACTGCTCATTACAAAAATCATCACCATCAGCCTGATCGGTCCCCTGGGGCACAAGTCAGGGACTAAGGAAATGCATTTTTATCTAGGAGGATGATGAATTTTACCTGAGGCCCAGGGCGGCCTCTCAAGGAGCCAAATTTGATGACTGACACTGGCAGCTGTTAATATACTGAATTCCTAAGTCAGAATTATTGTTTTAAGTATTTTCTGAGTGAAACCATATTCAAAGGAATCTGAAATTTCAATCTCATGTTGAAAAATCTTTGCAGGTCTTGTATATGAAATGGAAACAAGAAAAATGTGGAAAAAAAAATGTTAGAAGCAACATTAAGCCAGGAAGGTAATTTCAGCAGTAACCCATATTACAGAGAAGTGGAGACCAACCTCTGCTTCTCGGTTTAGGGGTTCCCTTTAAAATAACATGCACTAGAATGGCTGGGGAGAAAGGTAAATGCTGGAGTGAGAGCAGACACCATTAGTGGTTTACAGAATAAAACCATAAAATCTCAGGATTAAAATGGACCTGAGACTTGAATCCCATTTTTAAGCATTAGAGTGAACCTTTACTATGTACTAAGCACTAGGTATATTCAGGGTTCAGAAGCAAGGGCTTAGGCTCTATCTTTGAGGATGCAATTCTATCAGGATGGCATTTAGCTACATCCAAATAAAAAATCTATTCACAGTGGCTAAACTAAAGAGGGTTGTATCCCTCCAAAGTTAGATCCCGAGATGGGCAATTCAGAGTCATCCAGGTTCTAGCTCCAAATATCCCTACCATCACTAACATAGGGCTGGTCATTCAAGGCTGCCAGGTAGCAGCTTTACCTCCAGCCTCATGCCTCCTGCCAGGATGAAGGAAGAAGAATGGAGAGGAGGGAAATAAAGCTGCTTAAATCAAGAAAAAAAAGCCTCTCCCGGAAATCTCAGGTTGACATTTGTTTATGTCTCCTGGCCAGAATTTTGCAGCAAGGCCACCCCTACTTGCAAAGTGGTCTGGAAAGGCAAGTGTTTATGCTAGGCATATTGCCATTCCAAACAAAACAGGGATTCTGTTGTAAGGAAAAAGAGAGAATGGGGGTTGGTTGGTGACAAGTAGTGCCTGCCATAGACTAACAAGTATGTTGACAATTACACTACAGTGTGGTTTGTACATAATAAAGTTTTGCAGAACACAGGACTATCTACCCTCTTGTTAGGGGAGATGTTGTGCAGGGCTTCTCTGAGGAAGTAACATTTACACTGAGTTTCAAAGAAAAAATGAAATTGTTAGAGTAGACAAAAGCAAAGAGTGTTTCAAGAGAGGGACTAAGGGTTAAGTGGGCATGGAAAAGTGGTTATTTATCAGAACATTTTCAGTTGCCACTGACAGAAAGGCAAATTGAACCAAAAAGTGCAAAGCTAAGGTCTCAGGTATGGCTGGCTCCAGTAGCCCAGATGATGTCACCAAGACTCAATATCTCTTTTTTTCTTCTCTTTGACTCTGCAGGTCAATAAGCAGCTCCAGGCTTATGTCGCATCCCATGAGCAGCCCCAGAAGTTCCAATGAAGTTATGAATAGGCATCTCATTGGAAGAACTTGGGACATGTGTCCATCACTCTGACCTAACACTGTGGACAGGAAAATAAGACATGCTGAATGGGCAAGGCTGGGTTCCATGTCCACCTCTGGAGCCCTACCTGAACCACTTGAACTAAGAGTGGGAAAGAAGCTTCTCAAAAGGAAAACTGGGAGTAAATGAAGCAGGCCAAAGTAGCAAATGTCTCTTACAGAGAGCAAATTATGTTAGTGACATTTAGAAGGTGTAAGGCACAAGACATGGGAGAACAATTGGCTTATTTTGGTGAGGGGCAGGAAAGACTCTGAAATAACACTCTAATTCAATGCTTGAGTGGCTGGGTATGGTGTTAGCACTAAGCAAGCTGGTGACTATACATGCAAGACCAGGTTGGAGATGAGAGGGCGGCTGAGAAGTTTAGAAGTAATAATAATAATAATAATAATAAACAACTATATTTCCTGGCAAGCCAAGGAAAAGGAACGTTAAGGAGCAGGAAATATGGATCTAACATTTAGAACAGACCACTGGACTGGAGACACTGAGTTTTTACATATTCAGGCCCATTTTTGTTTACGTGAGCATTTAAAAATATATTTACTTTAATATGCAAAGCACTCTGGTTTTGAAATTTTCCAAACCACATCCTACCTCAGTTGTCTCTATTACACTTTCAGTTCTACAGTGTTTCCTTTCCTCTTCCTCTGAGATAATTAATGGTGTTATCTTTGGTTAATGGTGTTATTAATGGTTAATCTTTAAAACACCAAAACAAAGGGTTAAATTAGCCACGGTTTGAGACGAGTAGAGATTGGAACCTGCAGCCATAATGAAAAATAACATTTAAATTTTTGAACCTACAAGAAGCCAATAAGCTGTCTATAAGTCAAGTTTAATTAATGTGTAGCATTTGTCTACTCCAAAACTGTATGAATAAATCTTCAAAGCCAAATTAGTATTTTCAAATATGAGTTGGCCAATACGAGTCAGCATATAAGCAGAAATATTTCCATTCTGAATCAACATAAAGATTTACAAACTTTAAACAACATTTCTAGTACACAAATTTGGTCTTTCTTTCAACTGCAACCATTATAACAGAGATTTAGTGACCTGGTTTCAAAAGAACAAGAAAGGTTTTTAAAAATATCTTTTAAATCTGCATTAGTTATATTAATCCCTTAAACTGGAAGTAACTTTATCTTGAAGATACGTCTGGAGGTAAATGTGGTTGTCAGCAGTTCAATAAAACCACCATTACATATTAATAGAAGTATTACTCAAAATGGATAAGAAATCCCATTTTTATATATGTTAATAACAGATTATTCTGAAAGTAGACATAATGAACAAGGTCTGTAATAGACATTGTGAGATGTCTAGCCAATGACCATTCTTCCGTTTTCTCTTCTCTTATAGAACCTGGGTTGCTTACAGGTATGTGCTTTCCTTCCCAGGCCTTCTGCACTGGGGGAGGTTGGTCCTGCCTCAGCCCCAGAAGGTGAATCCTGATTGGTCTAAAACCATGATGATGGTCCCGTTCCCCTCACAATGATTGATCCAGGCATGTGCTTGTGTGATTTGAGGGGAAGTCTGCTGGGAAGCAACTGGCAAGAGTTTCCTCACTTTTACAAAGAGGCACAAGGGAGAGACCATTTACTCCCTCCTATAACCACCTTGCTACCAGGAGGTAAGACAGCCCTAAGCCAGCCAACATGCTGAGACCGGCAGAGTTGAAAGATGGAGAAAGCCTCAGTCTGAGACACTGTTGAGCCACTGAATAAGTCAATCTTGAAGCCACCATACTGGGAGATGTTATGTAAAATAACATTCTCTCTTTTTTTTTCTTAATAATTGGGAGCTGGGTTTTCTGTTACTTCCTGCCAAAGGATCCTGTTATATAATTTTACTGTTTTTTTTAACTAATAAAATATTGAGGCGTTAAGAAAAATAATAGCAAAAAGTTACATGATTTAAAAAAAGCAAAATATGTTTCAATTCTAGGAATTTACCTTCAGAACCACTCATGTCCCATGCAGAGAGATATATTAAGGTTCAGGGTTGTTCACTGAAGCATTGTTTGTACTAGCAAAAGAGTGAAAATGTAAATGTCCTTAAATAAGAAAGTGTCTAGGGAATTCCCTGACGGTCCAGTGGTTAGGACTCAGCACTTTCACTGCCGTGGGCCCAGGTTCAATCCCTGGTCGTGGAACTAAGATCCCGTGGCATGGCCAAAAGAAAAAGTGGCTAAATAAAAAAGAATGAAATAATGTCATTTGCAACAACATGAATGGACCTAGAGATTATCGTACTAAGTGAAGTAAGTCAGACACAGAAAGACAAATATCATATGATATCACTTATACATGGAATCTAAAAAAAAATGATACAAATGAATTTATTTACAAAACAGAGATAGACTCACAGACATAGAAAACAAACTTATATAAATCTTATATATCTCTGAATCACTTTGCTGTACACCTGAAACTAACACAACATTATAAATCAACTATACTTCAATTTATATATTTTTGGGGGGGTGGGGGGGGTGGGCCACACCGTGTGGCTTGCAGGATCTTAGTTCACTGACCAAGGATTGAACCCAGGCCCTTGTCAGTGAAAGTGCCAAGTCCTAACCACTGGACCACCAGAGAATCCCCAATATACACTTCAATTTTTAAAAAGGCAAAATAAATATATTTACCATGAAAAATAAATAAAAAGGCAGTATCCCCCCCCAATAAATAACGTAAATAAATGGTTAAATTTTTTATAGTATAACATACTGTTCCCTCGCTGTTCTACTTCTACTACCCCTCAGTGGGCCCAATCCTCCTGGAAGAACAGATGGCTATCCAAGCAGTAGTTGCCTCAAATGCCACAATCCTGAGCCAGTTTACACAGATCACCTAGAGAGCCAGCATTTTCTAGCCCAAGGCCCATCCCTGACTGCAATGTCCATCATGATGACCAGGTGGACATGGCTTAATATCTTCACTGACTTCGACCAAAGTCTGTTGCTAAGCAAATCCTCCTAAGATCCTAAACAAATCCTCCTAAGAATATTGCAAACATGCAGGGTCAATTTGACCCTTTTATACATCCTTCAATTTCTTTCCTGTTTCACTGCATTTTTGTCTCAGCAAAACCACCACTACCCAGCTCCACCCTAGATTTTTTCTCCAGATAAAGCTGGCTAGAACAGGGCATGATAGACCTCTAATGTATTTTTACTTCATTCTTATGTGGTTGTTCTTATTATAATAGAGATGGGTACAAATTACCAGCACTGGACCAGGAATGACGCATATATAGTTTGCATTTACCAAAACCTTAACTCTCTTTGGTCAAACTCTTGCTTTTGTAAATATTTTGAAGTTCCCCTCTCCTTGTTTTCTATTTCAACACAGCGTCCTGGTAACATCACATGTCCCCTTGATTTCACTAACTTCACACATTATATTTCTCATAATATATCAGTTAGGGTAGACTAATTGACATGACAAATAGACCAAAGCATGTAATGGCTCCAACAATAGAATATTTATTCTTGCATCTAAAACAGTCCTGGTAGGGAATTCAGGCTAGTGCGTTGGCTCTCCTACGCATGGTAATTCAGGGACCCAAGCTTCTTCCATATTATGGCTCTGTCATTCTTTAGGGCATTATCATTACCTGCATCCGGCCTGAGGAAAAGGAAAGAGCAAAGAGGAACATGAGTGGGAGTGTTTTATCTGCTCAATGTCATCTCTTCAGAAAGGTGGCTACACTCCACAGATCAAATTCTGGATCAACCTCTTGTTTGGTAAACAAAGATATAGAACATCAAATTCATTGTTGCAAATCAAATGTTCACCTCAGTATGTTTTCTGTTCCACATCTAATCAAGAGAAGTAATAATCTGTCTAGAATTGCCTCCTAAGGACTTATTTTATATGTTTAAGAACACAAACTTCTCAGGATAGATATTTAAGGCCAATAACATAATTGTGAACTTAAACCATGGATTTTATTTAGACATTCTTCAGTTTGCACAGAATAAGTGAAGAGAAGCACATATTACTAACCTAAAACAATTATCCATTTAATTTTCTTTTGGGGGGGGTGATCAAAAAAGTGATCAACAACAGTTAGGTGGGCCAGAATCACTGTACCTTAAAAAGAAGGAGGGCTTCCCTGGTGGCGCAGTGGTTGAGAGTCTGCCTGCCGATGCAGGGGACACAGGTTCGAGCTCTGGTCTGGGAGGATCCCACATGCCACGGAGCAGCTGGGCCCGTGGGCCACAATTGCTGAGCCTGCGTGTCTGGAGCCTGTGCTCCACAGCAAGAGAGGCCACGATGGTGAGAGGCCCGCGCACCGCGATGAAGAGTGGCCCCCGCTTGCCACAACTGGGGAGGGCCCTTGCGCGGAAACGAAGACCCAACACAGCCATAAATAATTAAAATTAATTAATTAATTAATTAATTAATTAATTAAAAAATATATCAGGAAAAGAAAAAAGAAACATAGAAGACCCAGAGGCTTAAAAAAAAAAAAAAGGATAATAGAAGGTGTTGCCATAAGAAAACCAGCTGGCTGGTTACCTAACAGGTGGGCATTACCTTGGTGACATCACAGTATTCAAAGGTATGTATGGTCCTTGGCTTTACAGATTCAAAAATCTGACCTCCACAGTGCACCAGAGTTATCAGACTCAGGGAGACTACTCCATGACAATCAAACACACAGGGGACTGATACGTAAACCATAATGCAATTTGTTCATTTAAATAAGAAATATGACCATGACACACAAAAGAATGCTCATTTGGGCATGGCCTGTACTTTCCCTGCAGGCAGATAATATTTAAATCATATTATAACCAGAAGGTTGCTTGGTGAGCAGTGAGGAATTTGAACTAAGAGAGCTATTTGTATGATTCAAATATCTGATGGCACTGTATTTTGATAGTCTAATTCTGTCATTTTCAATTTCTATTTTTATGTTATTAGTAAGAGGACGCATTTTCAGGATAAAGCCTTACAAGGAACACATACATAGATATGTAGGTATATAGATACCTCTGCTCCTCTCTCTCTCTGCTCTGATTGAAACTCTGGTAGTCTACCCAGAGCCCCACATACTCAGCTACTCCATAGTCTGGAAGGAGCCAGAAGAGGACCTGGGAGAAGCATTCCGATGAGGGAGCCAGCATTTGCAGAGATACAGAACCATGAAAGAATGTGGCACATTCTGTGAAGTGCAAGTCGTTCAATAAGAATGGAATACAGTATCTGTGAGAGGAAAGAAAGAGGAAGTAGTAAGAGATCGGGCTGAAGAAATAAGCAAGAGACAAACGAAGGAAAAGGCTTGCACACCTTGCTAAGTTATTAGATCTTATATAGAAAGCTATGGAAAACCTTAAAAGGATTTTCAGCGGGGCCATGCCTTGATCAGATTGCAATTTTGAAATATCACTCCGGTTGAAAAACAGATAATTGGGTTAGTGGGAGGGGTACAATATATGCCAGGAAGATAGTTAGAGGCCTGTATCACATGCCACCAGCGCCTCACCCTTGGGACTTCGCTGCACACCATCAGTCCTCCAACTGCCAGCACTTGCATTTCCATACCTGAGAGCTTTCTCTTGCTGCTGGAGCTCACTTTGTTGCCCATGGCAGGCTTCAAGGATCAGAGAATTCATGCTCCTGCCACACCCTCAACTGAGGGTTGAGGAGGGCTGGCACCTAAATCTGGTGCATGTATTACGCCCCAGTGGGATTAAGCCCCAGTTACCCGCAGTGGGAGCTGGCTTGATAACAGACCTTTTGTCTGCTTTCTCTTCCTTGTTTCACATCCCGTTCCCCTATCCTGTGTACTTCACCTCTCAGATAAATTACTTGTACTCAAATCTTTATTTTGGTATCTGCTTCTGGGGAAACCCAGACTAAGACAAGGCCACTGTAGGTGAAGGATCATGAGGGTCTGAACCAGGCAGGGAACACAGAGACAAAGGAAGTGGATTAGAGATGCAGTCAAAAGATGTTAAAACTAAATATGAAAGATATCAGGGAATTCCAGGATGGCCTCCAGGTTTCTGATTTGGGCTACTGGGGGATGGCAATGCCATTCACTAAGTAAAGGAATAGAGGCGAAGAGGGAGGATATGGGGAAAGATGATAGGCTCAGAGTTGAATATGCTGAGTCTGAAGTACCTGAGGAACAGCCTAGTGGAGGTGAGAAGTAGGATGTTGGACGTACCAGCTGGAGCTCAGAAGACTGGCTTGCTATAGAGGTAGATACTTGCTATATACAAAAATGGTGAACTGTTACCATTTTTGTGCTCAGTATCTAAATCTCCTTCCAATTTGGGGAAAATATAAAATCAATATAAAATCAATGTGCCCCCCTGCCCCCACCCCCATCAGAGTAATTAGCAAGGGAGCAGATTTCCTCTCCCAGCCAGGGCACAGTCATGTGACCTAGGCTTGGCCAATCAAATGCCCTGACCCAGGATTTTTACCCATTGAGGGGATGAGGCACAGAGCCAAGGGCAGTCTGACTGTTCAGCGTGGATGTGGCAGAATTGAGAGTCCAATGTTTCTGGAAGTGATGGCAGCCGCAATGAGGTCCTCACTTCTAAAGTTTCTGCCAGGTGACTTTATGGGAGGGAGCCAAGAATCTGTGTTAGTGTACCATCATGATGGGAACTGCAAGTCAAATTCCATTCTTTGTTTTTTTTTTTTTTTTGTTTTTTTTTTTTTTTTTTCATTCTTTGTTTTTTGAAAAAGGATCAATGTTTTTTTCCTAAGATGGGAGGAAGGTACATGGATGCTTGTTTTATTTTTGGGGTTGTTTTATTTTAAGCATTCCTATGTATTTTAAACACGCTTTTGTATATATATTTCACAATAAATTTTTCAAACAAACAGAGAAACATGGTTTTTGAACAGAAGTAGCAATGTAGAAATTATGTTAAAGGGTGAAAAGGATGTAGTGTCTGGGATTTGCTTTGAAATAAGGAAGAAAAATGAAGATTCACAAAATGTTAATAATTGTTGATTCACAAAATATTGATAATTGTTGAAGCTGAGAGATGGGTATGGTGGTCTTTGGAACATTCTCTTTCTATTTTTATATGCTTAAAAATCTGCCTAATTATGAAATGGAAGTATTTTGGACAGTATGATGGGGTCTGGAAGACACATGAGAAGAGGGGAGAGATGAGACAGAAGGGTATCCAGGTCTCACAGAAGCACTTCACGGAGGAGGAACAACTCTCCGGAATAATCCAGGGGAAACCCAATGCCTCACACATTAAAAATGACCAACACTCATGTGTTGATTGATCTCAATCTCGAAACCTGCAACTGACGAAACTTTGTTGAATCAGAAAGCTAAAGTCTTCAGAATGTCTGAAGACTTGAGTCACCAACTGCCCCCAGTTCATTTCCTAGAAATTCAGACTCCCCAGATCTCAAATTCCCCACTCACCTGTGTGCCCCCGGTGACTCACAGTTTTCTTTGGTAAACTATGGCTATTTCCCCCCTCCTTGGTAGCTAGTGTCACTCTGGATATTATTAATTCTACTTTTCTTCGCCCAAAGCTGAGAAAAGTTTTTTCCTCAAGTGGACTTCTGATCTTATTTGCCAACCTTGGATGGCCAGGACTTTAAGATGCCACTTTGTTTTCTTGCCCTTTACGCTGTACAGAGCCATGCCCACCACCGCTATCCCTAAGAAGAGAAACTTGGAATGCGTTTTCCAAGGGCTGGCTGGAGGGTATTTGAGTGACACCATCCTGGGCCACTAAAAAGAACCAGCTCCCAGGGGTGAAATGAAATCTCTGCTTTTCCAGGATTCCCCCCCTCCTATTGAGTCTCAGACGTCTGGGACATAATGCATTATCCAGCTTTATTCACCGTTTTATCCTGGTGTCCTAAAGGGAATTTGATCAAAAGAGAATCTCAGAATATAAACCAGCCTCACCTGCAAATTTTATTACGAGTATGTTGTTTGTTTGTTTGATTCAGATGGGGGAAGGATGGTGGAAAATCAAGCACTATGGGAAGACGACGGTCCTCACAGCTCAGCTCCTCCACTGCGGGCTGCTTTCCAGTTGGTGCAACAGGAGATCTGGGGCCTATGTTTGCTTTTCTTGGCATTCACAGAGGTGGTGTCTGTAGCTGAAGACACTAGGGCTGTTGCCAGAAGCCCTGCTGGAGCTAAGACTGTGTGATTCCAGGTTCCAAGATCTCATCTGCTCGCAGAGATGGGGAACATTTTGATCTTGGCAAACGCTCTCATGCCAGCACTCCATGTCCACCCGACTCTTCTCCCTACTTCTCTGACCCCCAGCAGAGCAGCGGAGTGACCTCTGGACACACACCACTTCTGTGTGTGTCCACACAGCTTGGCAGCCCCACCGTCTCTGGAATTCCTGTATCTCCCTGGGGAACTCACCACAGTGGACACAAACACGTTTACAAACTGCTAGTGACCTGGCAGCGCATTAACCACAGGTCCCAAGAGGAGAAAGCAGAGTGAGCTGTCCTTCCCTGGTAGCTGCCTTGAGACCCTGCAGACCCCCAAGTTGGATGCTTACTTCAGACACTGAATGTTTCTGCCATGCAGATTAGCACAGCCTGAATAAAGTTAGGAAAACAAAATACACTCCCTTTATATGAGCGATGGGATCCCCTTCTGTAGGCTATTCCTGGTCAGTAACATGAGGGTGGTGTTCTCTACCAGTGCCTGAGCCAGAGCCCCGGCTGTCATTGTGACCCCTTTGAAATTCTGGATGTGGTCAGTCTATAAAGTCTTCCAACACTCAGGCTCCCCGTTTATCACCCCAGCCTCTGCCTCCCATTTGCATGACCCTCCAGCCCACTTCCTGAAGTGTTACCTCTCTCCTCCACACTGCAGTAGCCCCTCCCATGCTCTCACACCCATGCACCACCCTCTCCCATATCCAAAGGCAGTGGTCCGCTCCTCCTGCATCTCCAGAGGCTCTGAGCTGGTGTTTCTTGACAATGCATAGACAGGAGAGACAAAATCAAGCCCCATATATTCATTCTCTTTCCCTGTTCTCACCTCCACAGGAACAGCATTTTCAGCTCTTTTATCCCAATCCCTTAGCCTTTTTCCTGGATACAAAACAGATAGGTTACAGTTTGGGGTCAACAGAGTGATTTTAGTTGAGAAACAGGCTCCATTTATCTGATATAATCTTTTAAAGTAATAGTTATTGAGCTTGGGGGCTTCCCTGGTGGTGCAGTGGTTAAGAATCTGCCTGCCAGTGCAGGGGACATGGGTTCAAGCGCTGGTCCAGGAAGATCCCACATGCCTCGGAGCAACTAAGCCCGTGTGCCACAACTACTGAGCCTGCGCTCTAGAGCCCGCGAACCACAAATACTGAGCCCACGTGCCACAACTACTGAAACCCATGCACCTAGAGTCCATGCTCTGCAACAAGAGAAGCCACCGCAGTGAGAAGCCTGCGTGCCACAAGGAAGAGTAGCCCCCGCTCGTCGCAACTAGAGAAAGCCTGCGCGCAGCAATGAAGACCCAACAGAGCCAAAAATAAATAAATAAAATAAATAAATTCAGGGTTTTTTTAATAATAATAATTACTGAGTTTTACTGTGTACTAAGTACCTGATAAATACTATCTGACTCCGTCCTTATAACCACCATTTTGCAGATGAAGAAATTGTGGTCCAGAGAGATTAAGTTGCCAAAAGTGATATAACTATCAAATGGTAGAGCCAGAGTTTGAACTTAAGCATTGTGAGCCCAGAGCCCATGCTTTTAATAACACTGTATACTGTTTCTCAGCCCCCAGCAGCACCCCTCTTTTAAAATTTCTTGTCCTCTCTTTACAGTACCCCTGGCCCAGATCACCATGGTCTACTACTTCAAGGAAAGTTTGCCACCCTAAAACGGAGCAGGACCTTATGGTCCTTCCCCACCATGTCCTCAGTCTGCCTTTTTCTGTGGAAAAACTTTAGCCAAAGAATAAGTTTAATCAAAGAAGTGAGAAAATGCAGAAGCAAAGAAAAGCAGTCAAACAGGACAAAACAATAATAGTTTAGTCAGTAAGCAAGGTCAAGGACCTTTAGTTCCTCCTCAAGGGCTATAGATAATATTCTGAGCCATGTCCTTTGAGCCGTCTTATAGATACTGAAACCCCCAGCAGGTAGAAGACGTCAACTACACGGTGACCAGACCGTAGCCATGACATAAGCTGCCACAGTTCTGAGAACTGGCCTCAAGGAAATGGGAACAAACCGACCCTGGAACTGAAGACTAACTCTACTTAAAATAATCAAGATGACGCTGGTCAGAC
Organism: Balaenoptera musculus; assembly: GCF_009873245.2. Taxonomy (NCBI): domain Eukaryota; kingdom Metazoa; phylum Chordata; class Mammalia; order Artiodactyla; family Balaenopteridae; genus Balaenoptera; species Balaenoptera musculus. The sequence goes on from NC_045788.1 coordinate 47,907,087, forward strand.
CACTGATGACCAATTTCAAGATGACTGTCAGAGCTGACTGTGCTGTTTCTGCACATAGCACCCTCCCTCCGCCTATAAAACTCTTGCCCCCTGATCGTCAGTGGAGGTGGGGGGAGTCGGCCTTTGGACAGAAGTCCGCCCTCCCCCTTCCCTCTTCCCTGTTGCATCATCCAGAATAAAGCAAACTTTCCTTTCCACCAACCTGGCCTCTTTATTGGCTTTTGAGCAGCAAGCAGCCGGACCCTACTTTCAGTTACAACCCTACTCCATGATGTTAACTGGAAGCAACCCCTTCACCTTTTCCTTTGCCATCACTCTGGGGCTCCTCCCAGCTTAGTTGCTCTGATAACTCCTCTAATATCCTAGTGTCAGGATACTTTGGCTGCAGGAATCTAAGCCCCCAACTCAGGCTGGCTTAATTGATTGGGATACGTATATAATAGGAATTTTTAAGGGTGGACAAGACTTTGGGGCTGCATGATTGAGCAGTTCAACAATGCCATCAGGGATCCAAGGACCAAGGTTCTTTCTATCTCCTCACTCTGTAAACCCAATCCAAAGGCTGGCTCCCCTCAAGAGTTTAGGGAGGCCACCAGGAGCAACTGCCACCATAGTCTTGCCGTTGTCCCAGTGCCAGTGAGGGTGAGAACTCTCCTCCAATCATATCTGATTGGATAAATTTAGATCGTATTCCCACCCTGGACCAATAACAGGGGAACACACAAAGTAACTGGTTTAAACCCAGATTCCTGAGCCAATCCCTAGCAAAGAGGATCCCTGAGCCAATCCTCCAGCTGTCAGGTCTTTCAGAGTCTGCCTCAGCTTTCTAGGGGAGTTTCATGCTCTTTTCCACTTGGCCCAAAGCCAATGACTAAGTAAGATGGTCGTTCAAGGGCCCAGCCATTCCCATTCAACACAGGGCTTCTCTAATGGGCACTCCTTGTGCTGCAGCTCCGGATCAGGAAGACAAAGGGTTCTTCAGGTCTGTGTCATGATTTGATGGCTCTCTCTGGCCATTCCTTCTCTTCTCCTTCTCCGTTCACTGGTGTTAACTCCTCAATAAGCCTTTTGTACTCCTCACTCCATTTCAGCACCTGCTCTCCAGAGAACCCACCCTGCAAAGGTACCCTGATAGCTAGCTGTGACTCTGTCTACACCTTCTGTCTCGACTCTACCCACATATCTTGCACCTCTAGGAAACCTGTCCTTCATCATCTACACGCCACTGCTCCTGCTAAGACTGCTTTTTAATCTGCCTATGACCTTCAGTCCTTTGAGCCTCCCCCATTCTTAGTCCACCAGCCACCATCTAGTTTCCCCTTCCTCACACCTCAGCCCGGATTCCATCTTAACCATGACTTTGCTAGCACCTGACTTCTCCCCACCCTTAGGCCAATCCCCAACCCTGGGAAAGCTACAGTAAAATGTTTTTTCTTCCCTTCTGCTATGAGTCTACTGAAAACCGGGTTTAATGACAAATCCACACTATCTAACTTTAAATGGGCCCTCAGTGCTGCTCAGTGATTATTTTACTAATCTCTACAGACTCCCACTGCATTGATGCCAAATGTTTTCCTCTCCATTTACTTCCTAATGTCCTTTCCTCCTAATTTCTCCTTGCACCCTGAGGATGAATTGTTAACCCTTTTCTTTTCATGTTGATCCAGTTTGTAGTCCCCAAACTTCCCCTTACAGTGGGTATCCATTGCTTTTACCTGCCCCCAAGATCCAGTACACCCAAATCTTCCTTGAAGGAACAGCCCCTCTCCCATCCCCAGTCCTTGCAGCTCCAGTGGCTGGCTCCCATCTCCTCCAAAGCTGGCAATGTGACTCAGGCCTGGCTGCCCAGGACACAGTAAACAAATCAAGGATGGGCATGGGAACCAAGCCAGACCAATGAAACCCTTGTCAGATTTATTTAGGGGAAATAACTTTCTTCTGCTTTGGGAATTGCTAATCTGTAAAGAAACAAGCCCAGTGCTGTAAACCCCCATCTTTCCCCAGAAGGGAAGAGCCTACCAAAGAAAAAGCCAGAGGAAAGAAGATCTGGTCCTGCTGGCAACCTAGAGCTGCTCAATCCACGTATCTTGAAGTCATCATACCACAGGATGTTTCAATTATATGAGCCAATAAATTCTCTTTTTTATTTAAGCCAGTTTGAATCACATTTCTGTACTTGCCGTCAAGGATTTTGACCTATAGCATCCTCTCAATCTTCAGATTTGTTTACATCTTTACCTGTTCTGCCTTTATCTATCTCTGACAGAGGTACCATTCTCGCTGGTATGGTTTTCTTGCTATGCCTTATTTTACTTTGGGACCTTTTTTAATCTGTTTCTCTTTCTCCCTTGACTTCTCCTCCATTGCCCATATCCATAACTGGTATTGGCTGAATAAATATTCTCAAACTATTTCAAAAGTATAGTCTTTGATGAGAACAGACAGAAGGTATTTCTGAAAGTATAAGAACATGGCTCTTTGAGATTGACCTGTTCTGGAGTAGGCAGGGGAGGGTCATTTCAAAGGATGGAGGGAGAAATTTTCTCAATGGCATAATCTCAATCCTTCAGTGTCCTCTTCTGCATGTTCCTCAAAGATGCTAAGATCTTACCTCCACACTCACCCTTTCTCTGGCTGTTGGTACATCCTGTTCTTCCTGAGGAATTGTTTTCTGGCACACAAAGGTGAGCAGAATATGAGCTGTATCATTCTGTGTAATAGATTCTGCAGTGTTCAGAGGACTTAAGAGGAGGAAGCAGAACTGTGTATACCAACAGCTCTGAACTGTGCTCTGAAACTCTTCAGTGCTCAGTTGTTGTTTTTCTGTTTGTTTTCTTTTTTATTTAATTTTATCTTAGATAAATATATTTATAAGATTTAAAATTCAAAACTTGAATTTTAAAAGATATAAAAGATAAATTATAAAGATAAATATAGATATAAAAGTTTCATTCCCCCACCCACCTAGTTGTACTATCAAGTTATCTGAAGTTTTCGGTTTGTGATTCTGTACTTGTTTTCTATAGTTGCTGAACAAATTGCCACAAACTTAGTAACATAAAACCAAGCATATGTATTGTCTCATAGTTTTGTGGGCCAGAAGCCTGAGCAGGGTGTAACAGAGTTTTCTGTTCAGGCCTCACAAAGTTGAAATCAAGGTGTCAGCCAGGACTGCAGTCTCATTAGAGCTCAGGGTCATCTTCCAAGCTCATTCAATTCCTTATGGTTATAGGACTGAGGTCCTTGTTTTCTTGCAGGTCGCTTTCAGCTCCTAGAGGCCTCCCACAGGTCCTAGCAACCAGACTTCCTCCACATGCTGTTCATGACACAGCTGTTTTCTTTCTTCCAGGCCAGCAGGAAAGCACCATATTGTCTGACCCCACCCACACTCAAGAAGAGGCATATATACTAGGAGGACAAAATATTGAGAGCCATCCTGGAATTCTTCCTACCACAGCTTCCATTGTTGTTGGGTTTTATATATCTATATATCTATATATCTATATCTATATGTATGTATATATATGCAAAGTAAAAATGCACACAAACACACACACACACACACATCTTCTCCTTAAACAGTAGCATGTAATGATATCACTTATATGTGGAATCTAAAATATGCCAAAAATGAACCTAGCTACAAAACAGAAACAGACTCACAGACATAGAGAACAGACTCGTGGATGCCAAGGGGGAGGAGTGGACTGGGGGTTTGGGATTAGTCGATGCAAACTACTACATATAGAATGGATAAACAACAAGGTCCTTCTGTATAGCACAGGGAACTATATTCAATATCCTGTGATAAACCATAATGGAAATGAATACAAAAAAGAATGTATATATATATATGTATAACTGTCACTTTACTGTACAGCAGAAGTTAACACAACATTGTAAATTAACTATACTTAAATTTAAAAAAAAAAGCAGGACATGTAATAAATAAGTTTTTCTCCATCTTGCTTTTTGCACTTAATAGTATATCTGGAGCCCGTTTTATTGTGACAGTATATAGAGACAGTCCTCATTCCTTTTCAGCAGCTTAGTACTTCATTTTGTGTATATACCATATTTTATTCAACCATTCTCTAACTGATGGCCATATGGGTTGTTTCCAGTATTTCTTTTGCTATTACAAATAGTACTACAATGAATATCTTTGTGTAGTCTTTTTTTGCTTGGTCAAAAAATTTGCTAACTATTGCCAAATTTTTCTGTATAGAGATGATGCCAATTTTTCCCCCTTCCTTTAAGATATCTCAGTGAGAGTATGAGGATAAATCATTGATTTCAGAGTAATAACTTGTGTACTTCTTATGCTTGAGTTGATGAAGCATCCCCTTCTCAACAAATGCTACAAAACTTCAAAATCTTAATCTACTCATTGTTTTCCTTTTAAATTCAATTATTTATAAAAGTCCTTAAAGTACTCTGGGTTTCAAATTTACATACAGTAAAATTCACTGTTTTTGGTGTACAGTCTATAGGGAATAGAGTATGCCTACCTACCTACCCTTTAATCATCCATTTAGAGTTAATATTAGCACTTTAAGTAAAATGTAGACGAAGCCTTACAATTACCTAAGTCTCTTTAGCTTTCCCCCTTTTTATGTTGTAGTTGCCATTTATGATATCTACATACATTGAAACCTCCACTAATCTTATATTTTTGCTGTCAATAGTCATATATATTTTAAAGAGTTTATGAGGGAAAAATATGCTATTACATTTACCTAAACGTGTTTGTTCTTCCTTCATTTCCAGTGTTTCAATTTTCCCTCTTGAATCATTTCCGTTTAGCTTGAAGAACTTCCTGTATCATTTCTTTTAGAGAAGGTCTGCTGGCAATGAATTTTCTTAGTTTTCTTCCTCTGAGAATATCTTTATTTCCCCATCACTCCTGAAGGATATTTTCACTAGATGTACAATTCTCGGTTAACAAACTCTTTTCTTTAAGCACTTTAAAGATGTTTTTCCACTGTCTTCTAGGCTCTGTGTAATGTGTTATTTTTTCTGGCTGCTTTCAAGATTTTTTTTCTTTACCTTTGGTTTTCAGCAGTTTGATTGTAATGTGTCTGGTGTGGTTTTCTTTGAGTTTATTTTGTAACCTTATGTGTTTCACTAAATTGGAAAGTTTTCAGCCATTATTTCTCAAATATTTTTTCTGCACCAATCTCCTTCCTTCTCGCTCTGGGACTGCAATGACATACATATTATATCTTAAAATATTTTCCCATAGGTACTGATGATCTCATTTTTTTTAAATCTTTTCTCTCTTAGTTTTTTACATTGGGTGATTTCTATTGGTCAGTCTTCAGATTCTCTGACTCCTTTCTCCATCATCTCAGTTCTGCCATGGAGCCCATCCAGTGAATTTTTGTTTTTTCATTAGTATTTTTCAGCTCTGAAATCTCAGTTTGGCACTTTTGTTTATAGTTTCTACTTCTCTCCTCAAATTTTCTACCTTTCATTCATTTCAAATGTGTTCAATTTCACTTCATGGAGGAGGATTATATACAATCACTGCTTTAAAGTCTAATAATCCCAACATCTGGGTCGTCTCTTGGTTGGAATCTGTTGATTGTATTTTCACTAGGGAATTGGTCATATTTTCCTGCTCCTTTGTATTTGAGTAATTTTGGATGGTATTCTGGACATTCTGAATATGTATTATATTTTGAAACTCCAGATCCTATTAAAACTCTCTGTAGAATGTTGACTTTTTAAAATTTTGACAGTCAAATAACATGGTTAGATTCAGACTATGAGTTCTGTCTCTCCTTCAGTCAATTAGTTTCAATGTCAGTTCTATTCTCAAATCTTTCACTGTGCTGCTTTGTTCTATACTACACGTGAGCTTCTCAGGGATTAGTCTCTGAATTGTTTAGTAATTTATGTCATAGATCACTTTTCAATACCTTTGTTATGCAGCTTTGGACTTTTTTTGTGCATACAAATCTTAGGCTTGACACATGAGATTCCAATACGGTATTTCCTTCCATCAAGTCTAAGAACTATATGGGTGTTATCATACAGTCATAAAGTATATATTTTTTTCATTACTGTCCCTTATGCCATACCGGGTCAACTTAATAGTGATTTATATTTGAATCACAAAACTACTAAAATTAATTTTCTTCTCACTGTTGTTAAAATAATTTTGTTTTAAAATTTTGTTTGTTTTTCTTAATACCAAAAGCCAATACAGATGAAGGGCATTCTTCCCCACTTAGTCTGATTTCAAGCCAATTTTCCCTCTTAGCCTCAATTTATCTCACTTTTACAAAGAGTCTTCTTGCATCTCCTCTGAGGACAGCAGATGGATCTATGTTTGATTCTTCCATTTACCAAGCATTTATCAAGTGCCTGTCATGTGCTAGATACTGTTCTGGACACTGTTCAATTAAAAAAATAACTACTGACACTGGACTGAATATGTTACCAGAGAAATTATTCCTCTGGAATTTTTAAGATAATCAATTTGTCTATTCAAGATTGTTAACTACAGGATGGCTTAAGGTGGGGAATGGACGTCTCTTCTCAATGTTCTGAGTTCAGTGAACTCTCAAGACTGAAATAAGAGGGAGACACCATCAAACAAACCCAAAGCATCTCTAAGAGAAACCAAATTGTTTATAAGCTAGTATCTCTCAAATTTTAGTGCTTACATACCGTTGCAATTATACATGTTCTTACTTCTCATACTTCTCCCCAGGGACCCACAAGTTTTGAAGGGAGAATAAAAGCTATGAACTCTGAGAAATACTACAAGCTAATGGCCACAGTCCAAATATCCCACCTTGTTGTCTTTGGGGGAAATGCTTCATATTCAAATTGTTCCCATCTTTCCCACACTGGTAAAGACAATGGGAAAAATATATAGTGAGCTAACTGGGTAGGAAAAGAATTTTATTGTTCTATGAACTAATCTCCAGTAAGTGTGATTAGCATAAACATTTTTCACATCAAATGGAATGAGCCTTCACTAATGAGATGAGCATAATACACATCTGATAAAATACCAACTGCTTTTTATAAATACATAATAAAAGGGCTGTAAGGAGGGAATATAATTAGCTTGCATGATTCAGCATGGAATATTCCCACTTACTGTTTATGTGATCTTGGGTAAATTATTTAACCTCTCCAAGTCCCTCTTTTCTCAACTATAAAACTCAGAAAACAATAGCTGTTATGGTTTGTTGGAATTCAATGCCTAACACAGTAGATAATTAACATTAGGTGATTATGAATCCAAAGTCAGTAAACCTTCTGCAAGAAAATATATGCATTTCTCTGAAAAGTGTCCTTGGGAAAATTTATCCCAACAACTTATATATCTTATAAATTGAATAAAGTAGAAGAATTTCTTAAAACATTGTCATCTAGGGCAGAAGAACAAATCTTCCCTTTTAATAAATGTATCCTTACTTCGATATCCAGTTCAATGTATTTGGAAGGGATCTGACTACAATAATGCATAAAATTTTGCCCAATAGCTGGCCATGAGCTTTTGCTGACACTTAATGAAATCTGTTTAATTACTCTAGCAGCCCCTATATTGGCTGCTGTGCTGGGGTCATTGGAGAACTCGACCCTATGGTACTTGGGATACAAGAACATCTTCTGCTGATTGAAGCCTGTACCCTGTGGAAATGTTTTAATGTGATCCTTGAAGCATGTCCTAAGAAATGCTGTCAACACATATTCTTCCTTGTCAGGCCTTTATTTGGTCAGGAATACTCAAGAGCTCTGTCTTTCTGCCTGTGGTTTACCACATTGTCTCCATTTGCTTTCAAATATGGTTTAGCTGTGTTCAATGAAGCAGAGGTAGCCGAATTAGAAAGACATCATCAACACTGCTCCTCCAGAGAAAATTTCTCATCAGATAAATCACTAAACCAGCTACCAGGTTTTTTTGTTTTGTTTTGTTTTGTTTTAGCTACCATGTTTTGATGCATAGAAGCCACATCCTTGCACCCTATTCATTCACTTGCAGATAAACACATTCTCAACATGGTGAGCCAAGGGGCGTGCCCAACAGACCACGAGGAAAGCTGGGGTTGATCGCAAATCCCCAGTACAAAGAATTTCAAAAGAAGAAGGAAAAGGCAGCAATAAAAGGACAACTTATTTATAACTCACACTCTCACAAGTGATTTTTTTAATAACAAATAAAAGGTTTTTGGCAACTACTATTTAATATAAACTGAAAGGTATGGCATAATCCTTACAAATCTATAGCTGCTTATATAAACATATTGTTGTATAGTATGAATTGAGAAATTATGGTGAAGAGGTATTGACAAACATAAGAATTTGCCATATCCAAAAATGTGTTGTTGTTTTTATTTGTTTTTAATGAATAGGAATTTCCAAGGAATAAGAAATTGCTTTAACTGTGATCATCTGACCAATTAAAAATCATAATGTCATGGGTTTTTTACTAGTCCTGAGAATGGAGAATGTCCCAGTGCACAGTGCTGCCCCAAACAGCTGGTATTTAGAGTGAAAGTAGGGCTTGCATTTCTTTGAATAAGGGGTAGATTTCTTAGAAATGTGGTAATTGGAGAAAATCTTGATTTCATTAAAATTATTCTAGTTTTACAGTCTATATTAATCCAAAGAAAAACATGAGAACCACTAACTTAATACATTTTAACCCACCTGGAGTAAACTGGAATGCCTGTACTGCATTTACAATCAATTTTAGGCGTTGATTAGTCCTTCCATATTAGGGAAGGATACTGTTAGAATTGGAAATTTCCCTCCAAATCACAGACTGTTACAAGGGAATGAAACTCCTCAACTTGATAAACAAGAGCCATGTTGGCCTTTCCCTTTTATTCTTCTTCAGCCACCAATGGCTATATGGGGCAGGATAGTCCTTCCCCAAAAAAGTTCAGAACAGTTAAAGAGTGATGGACCTACATAACAGAACACTCGGACATTGAACTTGAGAGAGATGAAAAGATATTTCTGGACAAAAAAAAAAAAGTCACAGCAAAAATCCATAAAACACCTAGAAACAAGCATAACAAGAAATGTTCAAGACCCCTGTAAACACAACAATAAAGCTAACAAACAAAAACAATAAATTAAGTTTTAAAACCTAAGACAGACCTTATTCCTAGATAGGAAAAAGCAATTCTGAAAAATTTTCAAGTGATATCAAACTAACCTATATGTTCATTCAGAACTCAAACTGTTAATTGTCTTTACCTCCAAGAAGTGAGGCTGGGAAAAATATTTGCAATAAGTATGATAGACAAATCTCCTGAATAGTATTGATAAGAAAAAGATAATAATAACTCCATAGGAAAATATGGACAAAATATGTGATAGATAGGTCATAGAGGAGGAAATACAAGTTGGTCTTAAATATATAAAAAGAAGCTTAGCCTCATTCATAGTAAGAAAATATAAAATAATACACGTTTAAGATACCATTTTTAAATTACCAAATTGGCAAAAACCAAAGTTTGCTAGCACCCTTTTGGCATGGCTGTAGGGAAATAGAACTCTTGTACATTAGTTGAATATTATGACATTGCTTGTATATTATAAATTAGTTACATTTCTATGGAGGGCAATTGCAAAATATCTATTAAAATTATAAATGCATGTATTCTTTGATCCAACAATGCCATTTCCTACAGATATACTCACGTACATGCAAAATGACACAAAGTTAATAGCTGAAACACTGTTTAAAAGGGTAAAAGATTGAAAACAGCCAAATATCCTTTGATGGGAAATAATGTATGGTAGATCTATACAACTGAATATTATTCAACTGAAAAGAAAAGGAAAAAAATCTTTAGGTACATGCTGACATGGAAAAAGTTCCATGACATGTTATTAAGTAAAGAAAGCAAAGTACATGAAAGTGTTTAAATATGCAAATATTTATGTGTAAGAGGGAGAAATATGAATATACATTCAAACGCATAAGAATATAACAATGGTTACTTGGAAAATAAGGTATTGGTTGCAGGAAATACAAGGAAGACCAGAGGTGAGAAGAATTTTCGCTATATACCTTTTCTTAACTTTGGATTTTTGAACAATATGAATGCATTACCTACTGAGAAAATTTAAACTAAATTTTAATTGAACATTTTTTCTTTATGAATTATTTGGAAATAAACCTTTTTATACCATGAAGTGACTTTGTAAATGTATTTATGACAATCCCTATTTTTTTAGGAGAACCCTATTAAAGGCAATTATATTTCATTTAAAAATAGTAATTGCTTTCTCATACTTAATTTTAACATAAAGTTTATCACATTACTGCAATTTGGCAAACAAAAAATTTCCAAATATCTTGAATATACCAATCCCTCTTGATATTGAGGCAGGTACAGGAAGATAAAGGGGAAAATAGATTTTATATTATATTGTGTATACATACACAATACATATTTATAAAGAAATAGAGGTTAATTTTTAGACAGTCTTGCACTATCTCAATCCCTTATCATTGGTTTAAACTCGTCACACGGCCAACATATCCCACAACAAATTGATTCTTGTTCACATACAAAGAAATAGTGTGCGTTTAAATAATGCTGTATTTACTGACTAGGGAAAAAAAAAAAATAGCACATTGAAGTCAATGGACTTCTGCCCTTGAAGAAATATAATGAACTTGTGTATGGAGAAAAGTTCCATGGTGCCTAGTGGTGAAGGGCACAGGATTTTGGAGTAAGACCCATCTAGATTGAATCCACTGCCTATGTGACCTTGGGTGAGTTACTTCAAAGGGAACTGTTTCCTATCACACAGATTCCTCATAGGGTTTTTATTAAATAAAATAGTGCATATAAATAGGTTAGCATAGACACCTACTTAAACTCTATCTTCATCATGAACTCTGTTCTTTAAATGTCTCCACATTCCTTCCCATGCTTGCAGAGAAAAAAGAACATAAGACAGGTCGAAAAATGGAGAAATCAGTGGCGTCTCTGACGCAATTTGTGGGGTTTAAAAAGGTTCTCCTATTCAGACACATCTCACCAAAGGGGCCCACAAGTAGTCTGAGAAGTTAGCCAATTCCTCAAGTTAATCCCTTGCGAACATGCAAATATCTCTAGAAGGGGATTAATCCTATAACTATTAATATTTAGCATAGCACATTAAACAAATATTACTTTAATAGCTAGTATCAGAAAACATCTTAGAGAATAGTCTCTGTTTGACGAAATACAGAGTCCTGATGTGTCATTTCGGCTGTGGAATGAGTCTTTGGGGCACAGCTTGAATGAGGCAGGAATAAGACCAAGGAGCAAAACCGTTCTGCATAAGAACAGACAGGAATTTGTGGGGTTTGGAAGCACACATAAGTCAAAGAAAAAGAGCAGACTTTGAAGCAGGGAGAAAGGGAACTCTGGGTCCTCCTCCTAGCCCAGAAGACTGCAACTGCCCAGAGGCAGCATGGCCAAAGGCTTTTGAGAACAGAAATATCTGAAATTCAATTGTTTTGCATGGCTTCATGGCCCCAAACCTTTCATAAGGTCTCATGCACAGCCCTGAGTTGTCAGGACTTTGAGCAGCAGGATTTGAATGATATCCAGGAAGAAGACATATGGAAAAGCAGGCAGAAAATGCAGAGAGTAGGATAAATGCACTGTGGAGAAGATTTCCGGAAGTGAAAAGCAAAAATCAAAGGGCCTTGGTCTGGAACATAACTCCCCCGCACCCCTCACTGCCCCAAGAATCCTCAGACATGGTGGGAATGGGGGTGGGGCTAAGGGATGCCTCCTTTCCCTCCACATATGGGGTTAGGGGCTGAGTCCATTTAATTAAGCCTTGAAGGATGGAATGACCCAGGTGCATGTAGGTTGCACTAGCTCTTTTTCGTTCCAGCTCTCTAACAGCTGGGGAAAAGCTAAAAGCAGAACCCAGAGGGCCTAGAAACCAGGACTGACAGGAGAAGGGTAGCACAATTCGAGGTTAGAGGAGAAAGCTTGGGAGGGATAATAAGTAAAGGGCATCATATGGGGACACCTCAACAGGAGATAGTTGCTCTGAATAGAGAGGGCTCCTGTGGCTTGAGTAAGCCCTGCACAGATTACAAATTAACATTTCAAATATTATTCACATGAAGTTAAATTTGGTGAGTGCTATGTGGGTAAGTGACCAAATATCAGATTACTGCGATAAATTACTGAGAGGAAACTACTAAATCTGTAACATGGCAAATACAATGGGAAAAAAACCTGGATCAAACTAACAAACAAACAAACATGAAAATGGTACTTTTTCTTCCCAGATCGTCAATCATAGGAAAAAGGAAGTCATTTTTTTTTCATGAAAATTAGCCCAATATTAATGTGGGCCATAAAAACACTTGAAGTCTTGATCAGTATGATGTCATGGAAGCTAGGCCTATTTAAAAGAGTTAAATTAAGCCATGAAATGATCATATCAGCTTTAATTCTTTCTGTTATTAATTGAACACCTTTTTGGAAACATGCAGATAAAAGTCCCACCTTGGAGAATTTGAGATAAGAGTGAATGGAAAAGAAGTGAAATTAACAGGCTTTCCCAGTTCACACTTATAACCATCATGCTTTGTTTGTTCAAAGCTGCCTACAAATGCATAATATTAAATCAAACCTTTAATGTATTCTGACGTGGGAGAGCTTACACTCCTAAGGCCTGTTCTTAGGTTCACACTTTTCTTTGTACATAGTAAGAGCCATAAAACCAAGTGAACAGCAAAAGCTATTGTGAAATAAGAGAGACGAGAGTTCTTTGTGTTATAAAGAAATTCAGGCTGCTTCCTGTGATGAAAACGACGTAGATATACATATACAGTGTAGACAGTCCTCAGCTACATATAGTAGATCCTATAATGCATTAGTTTACAGGCATATTAATATGATAAAAGAAATGATGAAATTTAGGTTTTTGCCTGAAGGAAGACTTGTCATAAATAACAAAACTGGCCAGATGTCCTGTGATCCTAAAAATAAGTAGGCTTCTGCTGTGAAACCCATCACTTCACAGGAAATAAAGTGAGAAGCACAGCAACACTCTGTGGAAAAGATCCACCAAGAAATAGCCAAGATAATTTCCTTCATTTGACCATAAACCCATCAAAATTTCATGGAATGTGGTCACTTTATTTATGCAGGAACTGTGTTCAGTTAACCACACATGCCATAACTTTCTTAAATAATGAGAGAGACAGACAACCATGGGACCTGTTCTCTAATAGGAATTCAAGTATCAATGTAAATCTCCAGAATCCTAAGGAATTTTCTACTGAAATCAACAGTCACCAACACAGACTGACTTAGAAATAGATTATATCTTATGCTTCCTTGCCTCCTTAAAACATTTATTCTTAAAATCTAGCTACTTAAAGCGAACCATTTTAAAAAAAGAATCCAAAAGTACTATAATCAGCTATATTACTTCTGAGAGGCTGATCATCAATCACAGGAAAAAGGAAGTCATTTTTTTTTTAATGAAAATTGGCCCAATATTAATGTGGGCCATAAAAACATTTGAAGTCTTGATCAGTATGATGTCATGGAAGCTAGGCCTATTTGACACCAGGTATGAACCAACTTTTGTTTTCTTTGTATGTTGTATATGGCTTGATGGTTGGTGGTGGTAGACTCTTGCCATGCTTCCCAACAGTCCTGTCTGAAAACAGCTGTCTTCTCAACCACAGTCCTCCAAAGAGCAAATTCTCAATGGAACTATTTTGACAAAAGGCCAACTTATTTTAAACTACAAAACAAAAAGTTATAGGGAACTCCCTGGCGGTCCAGTGGTTAGGACTCCGCACTTCCACTGCAGGGGGCACCGGTTCAATCCCTGGCTGAGGAACTAAGATCCCATATGCCGCATGACACGGCCAAAAAAAAAAACCCATAAAGTTATAACCAATAAGCAATCAAATTAGTACCAAATGTTACTTATCAAAGATAGACTTTAATGCAGATAACACTCATTATGGAAATTCCTAAAGTAAAAGCTAGAGAACATGTCAATGTGTTTCTCTCATCATAGTGCACAACACTATAACGTTAGCATTTCCAAAGGCATAGATGATGTTAGATTCTAGGGAGGATACAACTGCATATTATCTCTGTCTTTAAGAAAGCTTGTCTAGGGACTTCTCTGGTGGCCCAGTGGTTAACACTCTGTGCTCCCAATGCAGGGGGCCCCGGGTTCGATCCCTGATCAGGGAACTAGATCCTGCATGCCGCAAGATCCAGAGTGCGGCATATCCCGAGTGCGGCAGATCCCACGTGTGACAGATCCCGCATGCTGCAACTAAGACCTGGCGCAGCCAAATGAATAAACAAATATTAAACAAAAAAGAAAGCAAGCTTGTCTATTGCTTGTCACAGAAGTAAAACTGTGGAACCTGTAAGACAGCTATTTTGTTAGGCCATCAGTTGTAATTTTTGAAATTTTTGAAGCTGTGGATCCATTTCTTCAAATAAACGTTAGAAATCCACTTTATAAGAAATGCGTTCGTTGAGGGGATCAGAGGAGGGTCAGATCTAAAGGAAACCTCTCCAAAATCCTAGTCTCAACCCCTCACCCCCTTTCTTCCTGGAGAAGGAACGTGTAAGTGTGGGCCTTGGGTACAAAACTGGCATTTTTTAATTTCTTTATTTCTTACTTTATTCCTCAAAAATACAAATGTATGAAGTTTAAAATTTTCTAGGCAAACCACACTTTGAAATTTTTAAAAATAAGCAAAAAACCCTTATGGGTATGTAACAAGATCTGAGCATAAATTTTAACAGAACTAGCTAAAAACTGTTAGCTTAACCTCTCTCATTCTCACCTCAGACTGTCTACCTCTCCGTTCTCTTTGTTCGCTGCATCCAGCAGCCTTTTCTTGGAGCCGCCTGCCTTTCTACCCTGGAGTAAAAGAAGGCATAGTTTTCATCTACTCATATACTTTTGTACCCCTTCAACCAAAATTTTAAAAGTAAGATTATACTGACATGCAAACTGTTCCTGTCTTCAGTTTTACAATTTTAAATAGACTGATTTCACTCCACAGGGTGGGAGGGAAAAAAGTCTGTAGTCATTACTGTGATTGAGGTTTTTGCTACAGGTGAACAGATATTGCCATCTACTGTTGAGAAAAAATAAAATGGTTAAGCCAAAAGCTTTCAGCCTTAAGGTTTTGACAGATCATAAATTTAAAACAGAAAAAAAAAAAAAATGGTTTTGGGACTTCCCTGGTGGCGCAGTGCTTAAGAATCCGCCTGCCAATGCAGGGAACACGGATTTGAGCCCAGGTCTGGGAAGATCCCACATGCTGTGGAGCAACTAAGCCCGTGCGCCACAACTACTGAGCCCGTGTGCCACAACTACTGAAGCCTGCATGCCTAGAGCCCGTGCTCCGCAACAAGAGAAGCCACCGCAATGAGAAGCCCGCTCACCGCAACGAAGAGTAGCCCCCGCTCCCCGCAACTAGAGAAAGCCCGCACGCAGCAATGAAGACACAACGCAGCCAAAAATAAATAAATAAATTTATTTGTTTTAAAAAGGGTTTTATGAAAGTAGGATTTAGTGTTCATAAGTAGTATGAAAACTAAAGAGAATAGGAAATATAACAAACAAAACTTTCTTCCCTAAAATCAGAAAAATTGTTATGTGCAATTATTCCTACTTTTGATTAAAAGTTGAAAGCAAATCATTGCTTTATCGGTTTCTATTTGGCTCACCATTTTAGATACTACAGTGAAGAAGAAATATAAATAAATCATCCCTTCTTAATTATCTTACTTCATTTCAAAATTTAACTTAAGTTATATATTAACTTATTTTCTTTGTTTTCTCATAAAGCCACTAGAAGTGCTTATCAGTTTTTAACTTTAGATTTAGCTAGAAATAAATTTTCTTTAGAAAAATAGGGTAGGTAACACAGCCTTCTTTGGGGCCTCTAATGGTAGATAGTTAAGCTCAAATATAGAGAAAGCCCCTTTAGGGCAAAAAGCTACCACGAAAGCAGTGCATCTGAGTCAGAAAATCCAGGCACATTAAAACTCTCCTACTAGTAACAATCAACGTGAAGAATGACCTGTCATTTTTCTGATGGCTGGTGATGAGCTGGAGGAAATGATTTGGTGGCTGAAATTCAGTTGTTTTTACACATAAGAAAGTATTTTTCCCTTTAAAGAGTATTTATTTAACTCTATCAACAGTCGAGCACCATGCGACGTCCTGTGTCAGCTATCTCACGCTGGAGAGAAGTGGATGTGAAGCGTGATGTGTGGATGGTACCATGCAAGCCCCCAATGTGAATGTCTATGTAAAGAAAGGAAAGAGACCTTTCATCTTTGCAGTGTGTTAATCCAAGTATAAAAGCTGACTACCTACCATGCACCGTGTATGGTGTGTACATACGTATATTTGTGTGTGTATGCGTGTCTGTAAAGGACTTAAAGTTTTTAAAAATTGGTAATTGACTTTGCTATATCAGCATTTCTGGTTCCAACCATTATGGCTTATTATGCTGGATGCTTTAAGGGATTTTCATCATATCTAACACTGGTAGAGCATTTACTGTTTTCAAGGGGCCCTCACTCAAGTCAGTTTATTTGCTCATTTAACAAATGTGTACTGAACACCAGCCATGTGCAAGGCTCTCACAAGCATCAGAAATACAAAGCTGGAAGACAGACCAGCTTATCCTTCAAAGAGCCTCAAAGTCTAAGGGAGGTGAGAAAGAAGCAACCTCGCAACTGGGTTTACAGAACACTGTTAGAAGTTCCCTGACAGAGGAATGAAGGAGCACTAGGTAAAATGAAAAATAACAGATCTGTTTCTGCTTGGGGAGTATGGCAGGAATCGGGAAGGTGCAGGTGATAGAAACCTGTATAGTATATGATCCAGCAGAGGGGACACTTTTTGAGAACCACAGGTCATTATTGGATGCCACATGCTCAGCAGGTATCAGCAGGTGAGTCTAGGGAGAAAATGTCATGCAAAGAAGTCCCAGGTACATATGCCTAGTGTCGTATATGCAGGGAAGACACAACGGTTATAGGAGAAGCTTATGAGCAGAGAAGTGGCGGAGTGTCTGTAATCCCTTGAACTCTCATTATAATTATAGATGCACAAGAATCTGCAAACATAGTACAGAGAAGTCCCATACACCCTTCACCCAGTTTCCCCTAATGGGACCATCTTACACAGCTATAGCACAATATCGAAACCAGGAAAATGACATTGGTACAATATATGTGTATAGTTCTTTGTCATTTTATCAAATATGATTTGTGTAGCCACCAATGCAATTCTGAACTATTTCACGAAGATGTTCCTCATGCTACCCACTTACAGATACTTCCTTCCCTACTTCCCTCCATCATCCCTATTTCTGGCAACCACGATCTCCCTCTCTATAATTTTGTCATTTTTAGAATGTCATGTAAGTGGAATCATATTTATATGACCTTGTGTGACTGACTTCTTTCACTCAGTGTAATGCCTGAGATGTATCCACGTTGTTGCAAGTATCAATGGTTCCTTTTTAGGGACTTCCCTGGTGGTGCAGTGGTTAAGAATCCACCTGCCAATGCAGGGGACTACAGGTTCAATCCCTGGTCCGGGAAGATCCCACATGCCGCGGAGCAACCAAGCCCGTGCACCACAACAAAGAGTAGCCCCGGCTCACCGCAACTACAGAAAGCCCGCACACAGCAGTGAAGACCCACTGCAGCCAACAATAAAAATAAAAATAATTTTTAAAAATCATTAAGAAAATTCAAACAATAGTAGCTACAAGACTGTGTTTCTGTGCTAATAAAATAAGTATTTTAAAGTATTCAGTGAAGGGTTATTTGAGTATTAGAAGAATGAAGGAATCCTTGCAGGTGACCTAGGCTCTAACTTCATGTGGAGGGGTGGGAGGGAGGTGGTGGGACTGAAAGTTTCAACCCCTAATCACCTGGTTGATTCCCCTAGCAACCAGCCCCCCGGTGCTTTCCAAAAGTCACCTTATTAACATAAACTCAGGTGTAGCTGAAAGGAGTTTGTTATGAATATCAAGACATCTTTATCACTCTTACCACTTAGGGAATTCCAAGGGTTTTAAGAGATCTGTGCCAGAAAAGGGGAGGAAGACCAAATAGATATTTCTTTTTACAATATCACGCCTCCCTAATCCACTAAAACTAATATTACCAATACATAAGATGACCGTGTAACACATTGTATAAATCAAAATTTTTGAGAATGAAAAGGGACATTTTTAATTATTACACTGGGACGATAGGCACAAACAGGGACTGTCCTACACACAAACTAGAACTAATGGCAACTGTATAATATTTCCATTTGGATGTTTCACATCTCACTCAACATAAAAACACTGAATCATTGACTTTCCTACAAAATCTATTTTTCCTCATATTATTAAGTCCCTGTATCCATCCCATTTGCTCAAGCCAGAAACCTAGGAATTATGACCGAGTCCCCCTTCCCCTCTCTCACATGCATTTCATAAATCTCTATCATAGATCTATCTACAAAGTATAATCCGAATATATACACCTCCCTCCTCCTCCATCTACCACCTAAGTCCTCCTCTCCTCTCCTCTAGCACAATACCCTGTTCATTTCCTTTACACTCTGTAATTATACATTTATTAGATTATTTGTCACTGTCTGTCTTCTCTAGTTTACTGCCAAGGACCCTGAGCCTTGGTCACCCAGTGCCTGGCACTCCTAGCACCTAGCATAATGCTGACACATAGCAGGTACTCAATAAATGTGTATTGGGTGAAAGAATACGTGAATAAACAGTTGGAAAAATATAAGCAAATAGCTGTGGAACACCCTCAAGAAATACTAGCATAAACATTGTGAAATTGAGAATAATATAGCTGAGTCTTTGTGCCCTATTAAAAAATCAGCATCTGAATCTCTGAGACAAAGACCAAACAACCAAGTAAGTGGGGAAAGACAAAAATGAAGACAAGAGAGGAGAAAAGTAGAGAGAACTGGTGAATTCAAACCATTCCCTCTACTTAATATGATAATCTCTAGGTCCATCCATGTTGCTGCAAATGGCATTTTTTTCCTTCTTTTTTATGGCTGAGTAATATTCCACCGTATATATACTACATCTTCTTTATCCATTCATCTGTCAGTGGACACTTAGGTTGCTTCCATGTTTTGGCTACTGTAAATAGTGCTGCAATGAACATTGGGGTGCATGTAACTTTTCGAATTAGCGTTTTCTCCAGATATATGCCTGGAAGTGGGATTGCAGGATCATACGTATTTTTTGTTTTTTAAGTTTAAAAAATTTTTTTCTCTAGTCCTCTCCTTTGCCCTCTATATACAGTAACTCTGTTTTAATTCCATATCTTGCACTAGCAGAGAAAATTACGTTATTGAACATGTAAGAACAATCTTTCTGGAACAGCATTCTGTCAGACAGAGAAGGGGAGACCTGTTGATATGGAAGTCAACCATTCAGAAGCATTATCATCAGCAGTGCTATTCTTTGCTAGAGTCAGGTTGTTGCAATGAATACCAAAGGAAGATTTGTTCTGTAACAGGAATAACACATTAGACAGTCATCCAATAACATCTATTAACTCTTTTTAAAGGTTAACTTTAAGACAAAAATTAAAGTAGATGGATATTCTCACTTCAGTTATAACATTATTCATATGAATTTCTCTGTAATAAACAACCAAGCAAATAAGGTGAGAGCCTGTTCTGGGGAAAGGAAAGAATGGGAGTGGGAGATGGAGAAGGGCAGGAGAACTTCAAGTTTTCATTATTGTGTATCTCATTATTGAAAAGCTACACATCAATACCACACACACACACACACACACACAGAAGAAAAGATTCTTTCTCCTCTTAGGATAAGCATTCCAAGCACACTCTGTGGTTTCAACTTCCTAGCCTTTGGGCCTATATCCTGAATAGCATAGGTCTATTGTCAAAATTGGTTCTGCCTCAACATTACAGCCCCTGTGCCTCTGCTGTTTGATATTATAAATAATCACAAGCCACATCCATGGTATTTGATAGCTACAAAGCATCCCTAATAGGAGAAAATTTACTTGCAAATACAGTATCTGAAAGTTGCAAGTCCTGTCTTTAGAAAGGTCAATGCTGGGACTTCCCTGGTGGCCGCATTTCCAATGCAGGGGGTGTGGGTTCGATCCCTGGTTCTTGGGAACTAAGATCCCACATGCCACTTATCACTGGGGGTCCAGGGCATGGCAGTTTAAAGTGGAAGAAGAGCAGGTCCCAGAGGTCTCTGAGGCAGGCCTCCTATCTTACAGAGAACATTTCCTTCTAGGACAGAAGCCATCTTAACCCCTCTTTTAGGACAGGACCACCGTACCATTTCTTGGCAAGATAGCAGTAAAACTGGCAGTCATGCCAGTCCTTCTGCATCGTTAAAGTAATTTTAGTAGAAGCAACAAGAACCTCGACTCCAACTGGATTAAACAATCAAGGTGATCTATCAGTTCATCTATTTGAAAAGTCCAGAAGTAGAGCAAGATTTTCAGTACAGTCCATTAAGGACTCCACCTCTCTCTGTGTGTTTCTCTGGATTCTGCCTTTCTTTATGTGTTGACTCTGTCCTCAGAATAGTTTCCCTCTTAGTTGCTAATAGCAACAACATTGGTTTCTGGCTTCTCCATTCCCATCTGAAGAGAGAGACCCTTACTTCACTCAACCATTAAACTGAAGTGCTGGACTTGTTTCACCTGGACCATCCCAGAACAATCACAATGGCAAGGGAGATGGGATTAGAACCATTCCGGAAATAGGCAAGGGTCAATCCATCCCACCTACAGTGCCTGGCTGCAACTGAATGCATGAGGAGGGTGTGATGTAGGAGAGGCACCATTATGTCCATGTTCAGCCTCTGCACTGATATGCTTTGTCCCTGTAACTCAGAACCACAAAGCTGCCCAAGAAATAGACTCACTCTGTTTTTAGCCATTCTCTCCCTCTCTCCCATTTCTCTTCTCTCTTTCTCTCTCTCTCATTCTCCCTGTCATCTTTACCTTCTGCTTTGTTAAAACTGACTGGCCGTGAAAGCAAGTTAGGAAAGAGGATGAGGAATAAGACAGGAAAGATATAATGTGCCCTTCATTTTCGTAGAAGGACTCTAGAAAACTCTAGACTCTACAAAACTTCTAGACTCTAGAAATCAATGATTAAATCTACACAGTTACCCAGAGTCTGAAGCTGTGGCCAGAACTAGTGCTCTAGATTAGCAAATGTATGTGGTAACCCAGAAAAAAATTTTATTTTGGGAAATTTTAGAAGAGAAAGCAAAATAGGTAGATTACCCAGGCGTACTATAGAAGTCTGGACAATTCTCCTTCAAACCAATACTATCCCTTGTGTTAGTCATGCACTCTTAGTAATTAAATAAATGAATAATCTAAAAATATGGCAGGGAGTTCCCTGTTGGTCTAGTGGTTAGGATTCCGGGCTTTCACTGCTGTGGCCCGGGTTCAATCCCTGGTGGGGGAACTGAGATCCCACAAGCCACACAACGTGGGCAAAAATAAAAATAAATTGAAATATTGGGCTTCCCTGGTGGCGCAGTGGTTGAGAATCTGCCTGCCAATGCAGGGGACACGGGTTCGAGCCCTGGTCTGGGAAGGTCCCACATGCCGCAGAGCAACTAGGCCCGTGAGCCACAACTACTGAGCCTGCGCGTCTGGAGCCTGTGCTCCGCAACAAGAGAGGCCGCGATAGTGAGAGGCCCGCACACCGCGATGAAGAGTGGCCCCCACTTGCCACAACTAGAGAAAGCCCTCGCACAGAAACGAAGACCCAACACAGCCATAAATTAATTAATTAATTAATTAATTATTTAAAAAAATATGGCAAATGTTGTGCATAATAATTACTCACGGTAGCAGGAAAATAATTGAAATTAACTTAAATATCCATCAGTAGGCAAAGTGTTATCTAGATTATTGTACAATCATTCAATGGAACATTAAGTAACAATATTAAATAATGGTTCTGAAGGATCTGTAATATCAAAAAGTAATGCCTGTGATTTACTACCAAGGGTAAAAAGCAGAATTTGAAAAATAATTACATTAAATGTACATATCAGCTATAATTATATAAAATATACATACAAAAAGGAAATAGAAATATACCAATGGTACTTGAGTTTTACTGAAATGTGATTGTTTTCTACTTCTCAACGTTTTTTGTGGTACTGTTACATTAATTTTACAACTGAAAAAAAATTAGAAAGCATTATTACTTGGCAGATATCTATTCAGCAGTTTGCCTCTGTGCTGATAAAATAGCAGTTACGATTAGGTGGTCTGTCCTCTGTCCCAATAGCACTCATTCATTTACTTGACAAATAATTATTCAGTACCTATTATGTACCAGGCACCAGGGATATTTCAATGAGGTAAATTACTTGGCCCCTGCCTCTATCCTTACAGCCCAGTGAGGAAGACAGACAATAAGCAAATAATTTATTACAAATCAGGAGAACATGGTATGAGGGTAACCAACATAATGTCATACTACGAAGGGGAAGCTGCTTTAAAAGGGGGCCAGAGAGGCTTCCAAGGAAGTGGTATCTAAATTGAGATGACGATGAGAAGGTGTCAAAAACTGCAAGTGCCGGGGCAGAGCAATTTAAGCAGAGGAGCTAAGGTGAGAAAGATCTTGGCAAGTCCTGGGAACCGAAAGGATGAGGCCCCGGGTGGCTGGAGAACAGTGCAAGAGAAGAGGGGTTAAAATGAGGTTGGAGAGGTAAGGAGGGACCAGATCATGCAAAACCTTGATACGAATTTTGGATTTTATTCCCAGTGCAATGTGAAACTACTGAAGAGAAGAAACACGGTTCAGTTAGTATTTTAATAAGCTCACTCAGGCTGCTTTGTGAAGAATGACTTTGTGGTGAGTAGAGGACATGATAAGAAGCAGATAACTAGTCAGAAGGTCTGTGAAGGAGATGATAGTGAACTGGAGTAAGGTGGTGGCAATGGAATGAATTAGAGATAGACCAGAGGATATGATGAGGTGAGGGGAGAATGAGGCAAGGGTGATGCCCAGATTACTGGTTTGAGCAATTGAGTGTATGGCAGTGGCGCTTACCGAGATGGGAAAAGTGAGGAAGAATTTGGGGAATAAAATGAAGAATTTACTTAAATTTAAATAACACTGAACTGCAATTTATAATCTGCTTACATAATCTTACTCTCCAGGAAGAACTTTAAGGATGGGAAATATGTTTTTCACCTTTGAAGTCTCAACAATGCAACATGTTACAGACTAGGCATTTAGTAAGTGTTTGTTAAATGAATGTCACAGCTTTGCAAATATTTCATTCCTTCCAGTGTAATAAGAGTCTACTTATTGTGAAAAGCCTGATTTTAGACAGTTTCCCTTACCAAGGCAAACAAGGACAAAATGATTGACCATTAATTATTCTTTAACTGAAAAGGAGAAAGAAAAAGTATGAGATGCTTATTTTTTTAATTCTTTGTTTAGTTTTCTGTAGTTAAACTAAAATGGGAGTTCAAAGCTTTAATGTGTATGTTTAAATTCTTGGGCCTGCTACTGACCTTCTTCAAGTGATTTTACCTCCCAGTGTTTTAGTTTCTCCATTTACAAGATGGAGATAATGGTAGTTGCCTTATCTCACAAGGATGTCATGAAAATAAGTCAGATAAATTGCTTTGCCCTCCTTAGAGAGGGGCTCTAGAAAGTAAGCATTATTAGATATGATGATGAATACCCACAACTTCAAAGATATTTTTAAATTGCCCCCCAAGTCTTTGAACATGTTAAGCCTATGAATAGCACCGTGTTAGGTGTTTATACATTTCTGGCAAGCTTTCACCTCTTGTTAAAGCAGTAAATGGTCTTTGAACAAATGTATTTCTCATTCTTTGATAACTATGCTTCCTTGTTTGTACACTTGAAAGATGATTATCATCTGGCATATGAGGTCGAGTTGAACTCCTTGGTGCCATTATAGTTCAACTGCAGCTTTAATTGAGTTTTTCTCCCAAGGTTGAAAATAAGTCACTTGGTTCACTTTAGTAAGCTACTTACTTTCTAAATAATGGTGAGATGAATTCAACTATTTTCTGCAAATGACATATATAAATAATGCTTTTCATTTTAGCTATAATATCCTCATTCAAAAATTGACATAAAAATTCAGTATTTTTATTTCTTCATTGCTGTATTTTTTTTCTGATGGGTTTTCCTAGAATTGCTTTAAATATCTATAATTATTCATTTTAACATTTCTAACATAGACAGCCATGGTACACACATAAATATCACCAAAGTAAAAACCTACAACTCTCAAGACAAAATATAGGATAGTGAACATCATCTAGAACAACTTTATTTTTTTTTTGGCCAGCCGTGAAGCATGCTGGATCTCAGTTCCTTAATCAGGGATTGAACCCGTGCCCCCTGCAGTGGAAGCATGGAATTTTAACCACTGGATCACCATGGAAATCCCTAGAACAACATGTCTTATTGCAGATGTGCACCAAGTTCATAATCAGTGTTATATAAAAAACTTGACATTAGCACTTCCACCCTTATCCACACATCCTTTACCTGTATACCCAACACAAATCAAAACCACTTTCTGCTGGAGTAGCCACAATGCTCCTATCAGAGAGCTGTAAAATCATTCCTTGCAAACTATGAGAATAAGACCTACCTCTCCTCTTTAATAAAGCCATTAAAGGTAAGTCTTAGTATATCCATTTAATAAATGTAGAATCTGAAGTTGGGTGACTTTTATACTAGATTCTTCTGGCCAGGTCAGAACCCAGGCTAAAATTGTTTGACCATTTCTTCCTGTTTCCTTTTTCTCTCAAGGAAGAAATGAGAATTTGAAGATACTGTTATCAAACAAAGTTTGTGTGTGTGATGCAGAGTGAGGCCAAATAAACCAAAACGTCAGAGTTTGGAGCAGAGGAAGGTTTATTGCAGGGTCAAGAAAAGAGAACTGGTGGCTTGTGCTCAAAAAACCTGAACTCCCAATTGGTTTTTGGGGAAGAGTTCTTATAGGCAAAATTTGGGGTGAGGGCTGCAGGGTGTATGACTTTCTTCTGATTGGTTGGTGGTGAGGTAACCCAGGGTGGTGCTCCAGGAATCTTGTGCTCAGTCTGAACTTACCATCCTCCACCTGGGTGGGGGCCTTAGTTCTGCAGAAGAACTCAAAGATATTGTTATAAATATTCCTTGAGGAGGAACCGGGACCCTGCCCCAAGGCTACACTATTGTTTCTTGACTGCTCCTCCCTTGTTTCTGCATTCTCTCTCCTCCCTGATTAGCAACTGTTTGAACCTGCCCTTTGAAGCTCAGGGAAGTTCCTGGAGGCTGAGTGAAGCCTATTTCCTACAAACTATTGGGTTGGCCAAAAAGTGTGTTGGGGTTTTTCCATAAGATGTTATGGAAGGGACTTCCCTGGTGGCGCAGTGGTTAAGAATCCGCTTGCCAATGCAGGGGGCATGGGTTCGATCAACTGGTCCGGGAAGATCTCACATGCCGCGGAGCAACTAAGCCTGTGCAACTACTGAGCCTGCGCTCTAGAGCCCACAAGCCACAACTACTGAGCCCGCATGCTGCAACTACTGAAGCCCGTGTGCCTAGAACCTGTGCTCCACAACAATAGAACCCACTGCAATGAGAAGCCCGCAACAAAGAGTAGCCACCACTCACCACAACTAGAGAAAGCCCATGCGCATCAACAAAGACCCAATGCAGCCAAAAAAAAAAAGATGTTATAGAAATACCGGAATGAACTTTTTGGCCAACCTAACAGAAATGGGCGACACAGAAAGGATTTGTACCCAGGAGCCCCACAGGGTCCTGCTTGGTTTCAATACTGCACACTGTGATGACTTTCTAAGAAGGGAGAGCTAAACCAAGGTGGAGGAAGGGTATGGGAGAAATGGCCTCAATTCCACCAAGTGATGGTATAAGCCTCCTCATGTTACCAAGTCCAAGCTCGCTCTGCTTGCTGCATGACAGGACAATGAGTTGGGAGATGAGGTGTTGAGATAAGGAATACGACTTTATTTGGAAAGTTGGCAGACCAAGAAGATGGCAGACTAGTGTCTCTGAAAAACCATCTTACTGGGGTTTGGATGCCAGTTTCTTTTATAGAACAGAGAGGGGGAGGAAGTAAAGTAAGAAGGCCATAAGATATTACATATGTCCCCTGGAATGGCCAGCTTCGAGGAGGGGATGTGTTAATTTCTTCTTTCTTCAGCCATCCACAGGTGGACAGGGTCAGGATGTTTCCCTGAACAAAGGCACTTTTGTTTAACATTCAGGCAGAGGGGCAGTGATCCCTGAGGCAGGCCATTGTGTATAGACAGTATCCTTTTAGTGAACAAAAGCAACGGGAAGCAAAGGTTAAAGTAAAAGAAACAGATCCAACTTGTAGTCAGATTTTGCTCTCCCCTGTTGTACTCACAGCCCCACCAGGATCTGACAGAATGGACACTGAAGGACAGGCCTATCCCTCAGGCTGATTCATAAGAGCAAATACCGTAGATGTCCTAAGTCCTATATGTGGGGGAGGAGTTCCAGTTCTATTTTCAGAATATTATTAAAGATTTATTTTGAAATTTCTGTCTTTAGTGATATTCCCAGGGGCCTATAAAAGATGCTAAGAGCATAGCCTCCTTTCACGTACAATTATCTTGCATAGGCCTTTAACTGGTGGGATGGCCCAAACTCCCGTACTTCTGGGAAAATCATTCCTGACTTCTGGTATCATTGAATTTGTGTAGGCCAAAGGTCACAGATTAGTAGCTATGATAGGCCAGATTTTTCCTCAAAAGGTTTTTTTGAGTGGCCCATTGCAATGACTTCTGACACCAACACCCAAGTTAGGCCAAACTTCACAGGTTAAGGGCACAGTTCTCCACAAGACTGCTCTTACTTCAGACACCAGCTTAAAGTTTGGGGTTCCCCAAACCATCCTCACTTCTGACCAGCTGGCTACAATTCAGCTGGCTAACCCCTCAGGTTAGATAATTCACTAGAATGACTCGCAGAACTCAGAAAAGTGCTATACTTATGATTACAGTTTTATTATAGAAAAAGGATTCAAATCCAAACCAGCCAAAGAGACAGATGTATAGGGTGAGGTCTGGGAGGGTCCCCAATGTGAAGCTTCCTCACCCAAGCTTCAAAGTTTCCAGAGTTTTGACTGGGACTTCATTACGTCAGCATGATTGGTTGAGTCATTAGTCAGTCTCTAGCCCCACTCCTCTCCTAGGAGGTCTGGCTGATAAGGACATGTTTGGTCTTGTTGATGTGACCAGTCCCATCTAGGTCATCCCATAAGCTATTAGGTGTTGTCTGAGGGGCCCACCAGGAATAAGAAAGGCACTCCTACCAATCAGGAAATTCCAAGGATATGGAAGCTACTTCTCAGGACTCAGGAATAAAAGCCATCCAAATTCTTTATTATACACACACAATATGTAATTTTATTTTAAATTAACTATCAACATTTTAAAATCAGTCTTCACATAAACTAAACTTTTTGTCTACCCCTGAAATATTTCCAATTTTAGGCCTCCGTTCCCACAAGGCTGCTTCCCCTGTAAAAGGGATATTTCCCCCACCATCTCCACAGTCTTTATTCTTGGTGTGATTCACTCCTTTTGTTTCCTTCTGGTGCACTGCAGACATTTAAATTTGCAAACCTTGGCCTAAGCCTTGGGTATTTTTGCTGTTTTTACTTCCATCACACATTATTACCTTAAAAGAATAAATGGGGAAGGAATGACAATTACCTTTTGTCATTTCATCCTCACCTTAGTTTAATTTAAAACTACTTTTCCTCTACACTTTGTGTGAGTGAGGGTGCAGGTGTCTTCTATTTGTCTCTTATGTCTTGAGCCAGGCCAATATGGAATTTTTGACTGCAGAACCAGGACAAACTAAATTAAAACTCACCTCATCCTCAGAATCAAAAACTATAGCCAACCCAGGACCTTGGAAAAGAAGCCTCTCTTTCTAAAGACAAAACAAAACCCATGTTTCTCAATATTTTTAAAGCTATAACTTCCTTCACGAGCATTAAATTCTCACATTCTCCTTTATTATTTGAAATTCATCGTAAGTAACTAAAAATAA
Source organism: Balaenoptera musculus (assembly GCF_009873245.2). Taxonomy (NCBI): domain Eukaryota; kingdom Metazoa; phylum Chordata; class Mammalia; order Artiodactyla; family Balaenopteridae; genus Balaenoptera; species Balaenoptera musculus. The sequence goes on from NC_045788.1 coordinate 47,935,242, forward strand.
ATAAATGAGACAAATAGTTATTTTCAAATTTCATTTACCCCTTCCCCCATTAAAACCCTTTGCAAATCACTGTTTAAATAATGTTAAAGGCATGAAATCAGCCCCAAGTACTTCCGGGGCCATGTGGATACATGCAGTCTCTCTCAGGTACGGGGGTTGCAAAGACCTTGAAGTATAGGCAATCCTTAATATTCGCAGATTCCATATTTGTAAATCCACCTACTAAAATTTATTTGTAACCCCAAAATCAATAGCTACAGCGTTTTTACAGTCATTCATGGACACATGCTGAGCAGTGAAAAATTTGAGTCACTTGACACAAAGTTTCCCCACTGAGGTCCAACAAGGGGACACGCTGCCTACTTATTCCAAAAAGAACACTGTAAACAAGTGCCCTTTTTGTGATCTATTTAGTGGCACTTTTTTTTTTTTCATTTTTGTGCTTGTTGATGATTTTGCTGTGTAAAATGACCCCAAGTATAGTGCTGAAGTGCTGTCTGGTGTTCCTAAGTGAAAGAAGGCTGTGATATGCCTACAGAAAATATATGTGTAGATAAGCTCATATACAGGCAAGAGCTATATACAGTGTTGTTGAATATGAGTTCAATGTTAATGAATAAATAATATATATTAAATAAGGTGTCCTTAAATAGAAACACACATAAAACAAGATTACTCATTGATCAGTTGATGAAAATGATGTGACTAGAGGCTCTCAGGAACCTAATCTTGTATTTCCCCTAGGAGAAATGGTTTCATATTCACTAATTCAGTGTTAAGGTGACTTTATAGAGCATACTACCACAAATAACAAGAGTAAACTGTACTTGTAAGCTAGTGAAACACACAATGGACTTTCCAGCACAAAATCCTATCAAAGAAGGTTGTGGAGGGAAGAGAGCAGGGGATGAAAACTAAGCTCACAGGCAAGTAACCTTTAAGATGTTATTTTATTTTAAACCAGAAAATGGTGGTGGAGCTAACACTAATCATCTTTCCCAGGCAAGCCAATGCAGCATTAAGGTGCCACACAGTAAACAGAACACTGGACTTTAAAGTTCAGGGGGCTAACTGCTGGTCCCAACTCTGCAAAAAATTAACTTAGCCAAGGGAGTTTCTTCATCTGGTAGAGGGACTCAAATCTTGTAGCAATAAGAAGTCACATTTGCCATAATTATTATCTCCAAAATGTTGTCATGTAAATTATCTCATTGGTTGAACTCTATGGCCCATTCTTGCTCCAAAATTATATAATTTAATGAAGAGAATCATTCTGCCAAAACAGAAAAAAATATATCAAATGTTCATAATACTGAGGATTTTCCTTTGGAATGTTTACAAGACATTTGTCAAGGAGAGGATTTCAAGTATAAGAACTAGAAAACGGCTGTGGTCTTTTAAATTGTCTTTATTAAATCACTACTTTCTTTTTTAAAAATGAGAGAGAGAGGGACTTCCCTGGCAGTCCAGTGGTTAAGACTCCGGGCTTCCACTGCAGGGGCCATGTGTTTGGGAAACCCTGCAGGCCTCAGGAGGCCGAAAGCAAAAAAGAAAAAAAAAAGAGCCTTCTCCCCAGTAGGTGGGAACCTTCTCCCCAGTAAGTGGCCATCCTTGCCTCAGGGCAGACTCCATCACAAATTTTGTACATGTGGAGAAGCAAAAGTACCACTAGATGGAGCAAGAACAAAAGACATCTATTTATTTCTAGTTCAAGGAACCCTGGCAGTCTTCAAAAACGATCTTAAAAGGTCACTTTCTGAGTAAATGGAAGTTTAGTGAAGCTAGCTGAGTTACCTGAAAAACCAAGAAAAATCTTTGGCAAAGTCAGAACTAGAACCTCATTCACTAACTTACCCCATGTTCTTTCCACAAAACCATGCTGATGGGAAAACGTTTTCCTTCTTAGAGAACATTACCAGAAACAGTGCAGTCCAGGTTTTTCACATTTCTTAACTGCAGGCTAAGAATTGTATTAGACGACACTGAGGGACCTACTTCAGGCAACAGGATGAAATGCTAGACACGTTCATGTATATACCGACATGGTCCTGATTTTTCTTTTCCATTTTCGGGTCCAGCTCCAGGCTGGATATCACACTGATAATTTGCCTTTATAATTCAGGCTGCTGGGTACTCTCTCTCCCAGCAATTGCCGCCAGAATGGCTGTCTCAAGGAAGTGAAGGCACTGACTTCCATTCCCACATAAACCTGAAAGTTAGGTTTCGGAGACAAATGGGCAGAATGACCTGTTGATTGTTTCCTAATGGGCCTTTTTCTTTTCTTTCCCCCCCCCCCCCGGGCAAAGAAACCTGACCCAATTCTTGGGGGGGGGGGGCAGGGATATATATTTCTTCGTACACTTTTCTGTCACCACTTAATACTTTGCATCCAAAGACGGAGACAAAGACGAAAAGCAACGACCATTAAGGAACAGAATTTCCACTGTTTTAAGAACAGACTAGATCTTCCAGTTAACAAATATTAAGTGTTTAATAATCTCACAAAAAAACAATCACTGCTCTTCCATACCCGATTGTCGGGACTGATCGTGATCTACTTTGGAAGAGGCAAAAACCTCGACAAAATCCGCAGAGCAGGAACTGCGTTGTGATACTATGATAAAGGGCAACAAAACCAGAGAAGGGAGAGGACAAAAAAGCCCTACACAGGAACGGCTAGCTGGCTATTAGGCTAACTGCCCATTCATTTGGACCAATTTTGGAGATGCCTCCACGTGTCCTTCTGACAGTTGATTTGCACGCACTGTGGTCCAATCTGCAAGTTTGGAGGCCCACAGGCCCACCACTGACGGCGAGGGAGATGGACGCGCACGAACGGAGTCCCTCCTTCCAAGGAGAAAGCAGACTGCCCGTGCCCCACCCCCGCAGCTCCTCCAGCTGCAAGTGTCTGAGCCGAGTCCCGGGTGCACGTCCCACGGCTCAGGGAAGCGCACCGCGCGCGGGGACCGGCTCCGTTCCTTTCCCTGCGGTAAGAGCCTCGCCTCGGCCCCCCAAGCGACCCGCGGCTGACAGAGCCCAACTCTTCGCGGCGGCAGTGGGCGCCTCCGGAGAAGCCCCGGGCCGACCGCGGCCTCAGGCGGGGCGCGGGGCCTGGGCGGACGAGCCACGCAGGTTCCCGGGAGAGGTGAGCGAGCCAGCGGCTGACATTTTTTGTTTGCTTCAGTCTGGATGGTTGATGGCGGTAGGCCGAGGCTTTTCCGCCCGCTGAAAGTCAGCGAGAAAAACAGCGCGCGGGGAGCAAAAGCGCAGCACCTACGCCAGTCTCAATTAGGGTTAGACAAAAGACGGCAGCCACCACTCCCGGGCCCACCCTCCGCAACCCACAGCGCCTCCTCCAGCGTCTCCTTATAAAGGGAGCGGCCGCCACCTGCGCGGATTGGCTGGGACCCTCCCGCCACGGCTCTCGCGAGAGCCGGTCTCGCAAAATTTTTTTTCAAAAGTTCTGTTTCCGGCCATGAGGACAATCGCCGCCCCACCCACACGTTCCCTACGGGAGGATTTGGGTCTTTCCTTGAGGCGAATTAACTTGTAATTTGAAAACTAACTTGAATGCTTCTTAGCGCTGTTTTCCATCCCTTACAGACCAGGCGAGGTGCACGTTACTATCTTAAAGAAGTGGAGTTCATACAAAAATTGTAGGGCCAAAACAGTGATTCTCAGTTCGGATCATCACGTTTGTTAGAGAACTTTACCAAAATAGATTCCCGAACAGAATCTTGGCTTGGTTCATTGGGCTGCCTCCGCGATCCTGACCTGTTCCCTTCCTTAGAAAGCCTACTCTTCAACTTCTTGAGCAGAGGTTGTTTTATTACGTATAACTACTCCCTCCTCGATCTCAACATTGAGGACTGAATCTCCCTTTTATTAGGAAATAAAGGCTTTTCAGTCATTGACTTTGCTTTAATGTTGTGTCGTGGTTGTGTTAAAAAGAACAATGCACCATAAATTGTAGCAGGTTTTTATATTGGCCGGTACATGCTGTTTTTCATATAACTGGCTAATCTTAAAAGTTGAACTCTTCAGTTGGGTGAACTTCATGGAGTTGTCGCTATTGGCACCGCGATCTGAAAGAAAAGTAAAATGTTAAGGGGGTTGGTTTGATATGATTTAAGATAGGGGAAAATATAACTAAACGGAAATTTCACATTTTATTTCCTTTCCCTAGATTACCTGAAAAGGATCATCTATGACCCCAATGAAGAGGCTAGAGTCTGTACAGAATATTCCAGGCTAGTTGTTGGGTTAACTGCCTAAGAAACCACAGTTAAGGACGGTGCGCCTGCCTAACCTAGCAAGCTACTTTGGAGATCACTTTAAATTTACATCTCTTAATCTCTTTACATCTCAACTTCTTAATTTGTAAATGGGAATACTATTTGTCTTGCCCATCTCTCTGGGATGCTGAAGTTTAAATTAGACAAATGTATCTAAACAGCTTAGCCGAAATTTCTTTTAGGAAAAAAGCACTTTAAGAATTCTAAAGTGAGGGGGGTTGGGATCATTCTGTTAGGGGAACCACTGACTGAAACCGCCTGCCCCGGCCAGGTACCATAGTAACCACTTGCAAGAGCTATCTTAAGCAGGAGGTCCTGGTAAGGAATGCGGAACTAACAAGCTACCACCAACCGGAAGAATTTGGGAAAGGTCAAAAGGAGAGAGGAGACTCCAGTCCATGTGTTGTACCAACCTCCCAGAATCCTTCTCGCTAGAATCCATCTTGGCTGAGTGATGCATGTGCCACCAGGAAGGATCCTGAGTCAGAGTGATTCGCCAGAGACAACCCAGAAATCAACCCAATTACCATAAAACCCGAGACTGCGAGCCACGTGGCAGAGCAGTTCTCCTGTGTTCCCTTACCCTGCTGCTCTCCGCCCCGCCGCCCCTTCCCAATAAAGCCTCTTGCTTTGTCAGCATGTGTGTCTCCTCGGACTATTCATTTCCGAGTGTTAGACAAGAGCCCACTCCCGGGCCCTGGAAGGGGTCCCCCTTCCTGCAACAATTCTCTCTACAATGCTTGTGACTCTAGTGAGTACAGCATCGACTATTCAAACTGCTCTCAGATAATCATTTTCTACACCTTATCCAATCTAGTAGTTTTGCTTACAATCACTAAAATGATAAACACATTTCAAAGAATGAAATGCACCTCTTCACAAATGCTTCAGGCCAAACTGAATTACTTCCTGCTGCTTGTACATGCCCATGATTTTTACACCTTGGAGGCTTTGCCCTAATGTTCCCTCTGCCATCAGTGTGCTTCTGGTCAATTCTATATATCTGCATATCTACTGGGAGTGCACCACAGAAGTCATCAGGGAAGGGGACAGAGATGAAAAGAGAAAGCCCACAATCCCTGTACTTTAAGCACATATCTAGTAAGGGAGAAAGACAAGCAAACCAAAAGATAAGGCTGCATAAATTAAGTGGTCAATAAAAGTACAAGTAATATAATGTGCTGAAGGATACAAATAATCGATTTTGACTATGGAGGAAGTAGCATGAGCTGGACCTATAAATTGTCTAATTCTGTAAGCAAAAAATAACATTTTGAAAATTCCCATAGAGACATTATCTCATTTGTATTTCATAAGGACCCTGTGAGACAGATAAGGATTAGGATTAGCAACCCCACTTATCAATGAGGAAATTGATCTTCAAAATGTTTAAACAATTTGTTTAAATCTTGCAGCCGGTAGGTGGCAGGGCCTGGACCTGAACCCACATATACTGCCCCTAAATTCAGAAGGACGGGCACTCTATTAGGTTTAAATTTCAGCTTCAAACCCAGCCCCCAATAGCCTTCCCTGAGCCTTTAAGTTGTTTTCCCTCCTATGAGTCCCATTTTATACTTCTCTTAGAACACTAAATCACTTTTCACCTTATATTATTGCAGTTAAAGTATGAATTTCACCTCTCACACTGGACTGCTGGCTTCTTAAGGACACAATCTGACTCCTGATTTAGCACTACTGCACTTAGCACGGTGCTTTGCATAAAGCAGATACTACATACTTTGAGTTATGTCAACACTGCTATCATTCTCTCAGCTACCTTCGTCATTTCAGACCCTTCTTTCCCCTTCATAACTAATTAGGCACCAAGACTTGTCAGTTTTTCATAATTTCTTCTTTTTAATTCCTATTGCTTATAATCTTGAGTATAAGACTTGACTACTTCATATCTACACTGACAACTTTCTAATTGATCACTGAATCTCCAAGGCCTTTCCCAGTCCAATTTATCCTCTAAACTACCACCACATTCATCCTAATTTCCTTATGTCTCCTGTTTTCAAATCTTTAATGGTTCCTTTTTGCCTATAGGACATTTAAAACAAAGCCTTCCAGTCTCTGGCCTTAATTTGCCTTCCTAGTCATTTCTCTTAGTCTGTTCAATATGGGCTCTTCATTTTAACAAAACCAGTGTATTAAACATGCCTTGAATATGCTTTGTTCATCCTCATATCTAGCTTCTTGCTCATTTCCACTATGCTCTTCTGAATATCTGCCCTCTTTTATTATGCTCCCACACCATCCTAATGCCACCCCATTCATGATGGCATACCTCTGCTATGAAATCTTCCCTTATAGCCACCTTCCTTCCATAAACTTCAACAACCTTCAATCTGTATCACTCATTTGGCACATATCATGTTGTACCACAAATTGCTCTCTCCCTCCAAAGGAAGTGTAAGATCTACAAGGTAAATAATAACGTCTTCTCAGGACTTCTCTGGTGGTGCAGTGGTTAAGACTCCACGCTCCCATGTAGGCGGCCCGGCTTCCATACCCGGTCAGGGAACTAGATCCCAGAGGCATGCTGCAACTAAGGAGCCCGCCTGCCGCAACTAAGACCCGGCACAGCCAAATAAATAAAATTAAAAGAGTAATGTCTCCTCTAGCATTTAATTTGGTTCTACTCAATAAATATGTTATTTGACTGCTTCATCATTATTTGCCCCCATTATAGAAATGCAACAGAGACATGGACCTTCCAATAACTGAAATATTTTGTTCTCCCCGCAACATATAATATCCAAAGTTTTCTGTCACATTTACTCACAACATTTTCTTCTAACCATTTTATCTGTATTTAGAAGCATCTTTGGTGCACTATGTTGGGTCCGACTTCTTTAAATTCTGCAGCGGTGATCCACATGTCCTGGAAGGCAGAGAGGGATGCAAGAACAGAGCCTCCCATCCACACTGATATTCTCCTTTCTGGGGGAGCAATAACCTGCACAGGGGTGTTGGCAGGCACCACCTTTGCTATATCTTTAACTAGCCGCTTATCTAAACCAGGGAAAGAGGTTGATCCCCCAGCAAGGATAATATTGGAGAAAAAGGAATTCCTCAGATCTGTATCACATTTCATTATGCTGCTGAAGCACATCTTATCAATGCCAGGGGTCTCAAGATGCATGAGACTTGGAGAGAAGAGGGCCTCTGGACAATGAAAGAGCTGGTCATGGAGTTTGAGTGTCTTCCCATCAGGTAGTTGGTAAACCTTCTCTATACAATCAGCTTTCTTGGCCTTTTCCTCTTCAAAGTTCATTGCCACATAACAATAGTTTTCCTTAATGTCTGTGACAATCTTTCTGTGTGAAGCACTAAGCAGCATGATGCCATGCTCCTTCAACAGCATCATGAGGTAGTTGGTAAGGTCAAGACCTGCCAGATCTAGCTGCTGGACACTATGAGGCAGACAGTAACCCTCAAAGATGGGTACACACTGGGTAACCCCAGCACCTGAATTCAGCACAAAGCCAGTTGTGAAGCCAGCAGCAAAGAGAGCTAGCACCTCCTGGATGGACATGTAGAAGGCAGGAACCTCCAGATGCTCAAAAAATACTTCAGTGACCCATTGCCGGTTGGCCAGTGGGTTCAGTGCTGACTCTGTAATCAAGACTGGGCCATCACAGGGCCTTAGCTTCAGGTTATCGTCATAGATATGTTTCCACATGATCTCCATGTCCCCCCAGCAAGTAATGAGACCACGCTCCACTGGGTAGCTGTAGGAAAAGCAATAAGATAAATGGCAGCTTTACATTTTTCCAGTGTCTACTCTCTTCAAACATGGGTTAATCCCCATATTTATTACCAGTAGCCCTTTATGGGCAGTGTCCGCCAGAGCCTCTCAGAGATGGTAACTGCCAGCAAAAGATAGCCCAGCTACCTTCCTCTGCAATTTTTGTTGCTTTCCATCTTCCCTGCCTCTTTGGAATACCCTTTTTGGCTTTAAAAAAAAAAAAAAAAATAGGGAAATCTTCACAGTTTTAATATCAGTTAGTTGAAAACAAATAGCCCAGAAGACAAAGGTACCTTGAATTAACATTCCTAAATGAACTTGTATTTTATGAACGATAATTGTGTTTGTACGTTTGAATACATTTGAATAGATAGAGCGAGCAAGTGATGTTCACTCTTTAGGTATGTGGTACCCTCAGAGATTTGTGGCTCGAGCGTTTGCAATAATGATAGCTGGCAGAGACTTTCCTGCTCCTCACTTCTTATCCTTCCTCTCAGTATCGGGCCCCTCTTCTGGGCTCCCCCCTACTTCGCCTCCACGAGGGTCCTGCCCGCCGGGAGAAGGCGGTACCTGATGGAAAGTGAGCTTCTCCGCTGCTGCGCTTGGTCTCCCACGCACACTTCCTGCGCGCCCTCTGACCCCCAGGTCTGGCCTTTGGCGCGGCCTATAATGTTCGGGTAGACAAACTGGGGCTCCCGGGACCCAGCCAGGCCCGCCTTGATCACTCCTGAGCCGTTGTCGATCACCACCGGTAGCTGGTAGTAGCTCATGCCGCCGCCGCCTCCTGTCGCCCGGCCGCTCGGGCTGCCCTGGCTGCCGCCTGCGCGGAGAGCGGGGAAAGTGATGTGCCGGTCCGACGACCTGGAACGCCGCGTCATAGAGACCCCGGCACGGCCCCGCGGGGCCTGAGCCGGGCTGGTGGGAGCCGGGGGCGGGGGGGGGGGGCGGGAGGCGGAGGGGAGTCCCAGGCCGGGGACTCAATGGATGCAAGGTGCACTCTAAAGTGCCACCCACGATTGCGTCTCACCCGGGTTGGACCACTCTTCACCCCCTTGGAATCCGGGAATACCAATATCAGGAAAACCTGACTTTCTTCCCAAAAAGCTAGATACAAATCTAACCCTTCACAAGAGGCTTTCTCTAATACCTCCATGAGCCATAAAAACAGTTTTATTTCTCAACGTCATTACATCCTGGTTAATAGATGTCTGTCCAGGGGCCTGCGGGAAGCTCTGAAATGCGCCCTCGAAACTGGAAGAAGGTGGAGAGATTTGACAGGGTAAAGTGTCGTAGCAGGGGAGGCACGGTTCATGCTTCTGAACTTCTAAAAAGAGAATTTCGTCAACTTCTAAAAAGAGAAAGGGAAAATAGTGCTAGGACTTAAAGTGGGTTTTAAATACTTTTATTATTATTTCTATACATTCTGGGCAGTACTTTGTTGTGTTTCTTTCCCCGTGTTTTCTAAGCAAAACGTACTGAAAACCAAAAAAGTATAATCTCACTTTTAAATTTTTTAAGCAAAACGTACTCAAAACCAAGAAAGTATAATCTCACTTTTAAATTTTTTAAGCAATCCCATCAGGTTACGCACCCCACGCCCCCGCCCCCGGTGTAATATGGAAGCTCATTCTCATTCCCTAAAAATTCTTGATGTTTAGGCATAAGGATGTGTCTGCCTCTTTGCAGGAAAAACGATATTCCTTAGGTCATATGAAGCTCAGGCTTAGAAAAATTTATGCATGTTGCGTGCCAAAAAAGTGCTTCTTGATGTCTGATTTTCTTTTTCAACCTCTTCAATTTTGCACACCCTGTAGAAGATTTTAAAACAAGTGCCGTCTAAAACAAGTACAGAGCAGAGGAGGAAATTCAAGAGCTAACGACACGTCCCTCCACCAGAGGCTGAAAGGATCGCTTTCTCGCTAGCTAAGTAACAGCTAGGGAGTTTGGGGCTGCGCGGAGCTGCGCCCGGCTGCGAGAGCCGGGACTCCGGGATTCGCGTGCGGCCAGCCCTTCCTAGCCGGCCAAAGCCCCGAAACTCATCCGGGACTGTCAACAGCGTAACGCGAAGAAAAGAAACTAATATAACACTTCTTTTCCGTAGAAGAAAGTAAACCCAAAAAAAGTGCAACCAACCGGTGCCCGGTTTCTAACTAGGGGCTTTGAAAAAAGTGTATGCAAATTCCAACTTTTGAAATGGTAGTACTGTTCAACTGGACATACGGTTATTTTTCCTTTTTTGGGGGGGTTTCATTGTTCTTTCTGTTAAAAGTTACGCTAACCCTACCTTTAAGTGCTTGTGAATTGCACGTTACAACAGCGATACCAAGGACTTTCTCAGGCTTTTCCAGCAGGCGGGTTTCCGTAGTGTAGTGGTTATCACGTTCGCCTAACACGCGAAAGGTCCCCGGTTCGAAACCGGGCGGAAACAGCTTATTTCTTTTCCCCCTGCTTACGTCCACTTAACAGGGTCTTGTGATGCTCCTTATGTTTGCTTTTTATTTTTTTAACATCTTTATTGGACTATAATTGCTTTACTATGTTGTGTTAGTTTCTGCTGTATAACAAAGTGAGTCAACTATATGCATACGTACATCCCTATATCCCCTCCCTCTTGCGTCTCCCTCCCACCCTCCCTATCCCACCCCTCTAGGCGGTCACAAAGCACTGAGCTGATCTCCCTGTACTATGCAGCTGCTTCCCACTTGCTATCTACTTTACATTTGGTAGTGTGTATAGGTCAGTGCTACTCTATCACTTCGTCCCAGCCTACCCTTCTCCCTCCCCGTGTCCTCAAGTCCATTCTCCACGTCTGCGTGTTTATTCCTGTGCTGCCCCTAGGTTCGTCAGAACCATTTTTTTTTTTAGATTCCATATATATGTGTTAGCATACTGTATTTGTTTTTCTCTTTCTGACTTACTTCACTCTGTATGACAGACTCTAGGTCCATCCACCTCACTACAAATAACTCAGTTTTGTTTCTTTTTATGGCTGAATAATATTTCATTGTATATATGTGCCACATCTTCTTTATCCATTCATCTGTCGATGGGCACTTAGGTTGCTTCCATGTCCTGGCTATTGTAGATAGTGCTGCAATGAACATTGTGGTACATGACTCTTTTTTAATTATGGTTCTCTCAGGGTATATGCCCAGTAGTGGGATTGCTCGGTCATATGGTAGTTCTATTTTTAGTTTTTTAAGGAACCTCCATATTGTTCTCTATAGTGGCTGTATCAATTTACATTCCCACCAACAGTGAAAGAGGGTTCCCTTTTCTCCATACCCTCTCCAGCATTTGTAGATTTTTTGATGATGGCCATTCTGACTTGTGTGAGGTGATACCTAATTGTAGTTTTGATTTGCATTTCTCTAATGATTAGTGATGTTGAGCATCCTTTCATGTGTTTGTTGGCAATCTGTATATCTTCTTTGGAGAAATGTCTATTTAGGTCTTCTGCCCATTTTTGGATTGGGTTTTGTTGGCTTTTTAAAAAACATAATCCTGATAGTAATTTGCAGTACCTTGGGAATTTGAACTTTCAACTTGGATGTATTTTACTTGTTCACCAAATGTTTTTTTATTAATGGCTTGCACATGGAAGAAGTGCTCCAGACTTAAAAAAAAACTTTTTAAAACTCACAACCTGATACTGAAAAAATGATATAATGTACAGCCTAGTAAGGGTAATCAAACACCGCGTAAAAAATAAGCCCTGTTGCCCCCAGCACTCTTTGTATTACAAGTCATTTGGTTTTCCATTAGTTTTCCCCCTGAGATTGCTGATTTCTCTAAACGCCAGTGACCATGTTTTATGCTTTTTCCATATTCTTAGTATCTGTTTGACACATAGTAAAGACAAATATTTCTGAATTAATAAATTACTGAAAAGGATTCTGACAAAAATAAAGTGGAATCAGAAAAAAATTATATTCATAAAGATGAAATCAAGAAAGAACCAGCCTCATTTTTTTTTCTTATAAACCTAACGGTTGTGGTTTTTTTCCCAAACATGATTCTTACCGGCAAGAAAGAATTTACAAAGAGAGCAAACAGAATCTGGTTGTAAAAAATCTCAAGAGAGAAAAGAATAAATTCAAGTTGAGACTGTCCTTTAATATAAAATCACGAGTAAATTTCCTGTGGTCCTGACACAACTTTTTTTTTTTTAATTGCAGTATAGTTGCTTTACAATGTTTTGTTAGATTCTGCAGTACAACGAAGTGAAATCAGCTACATGAATCAGGATATATACATATATTCTCCCCATCCCTTGGACCTCCCTCCCACCCCACCCCCCAATCCCACCCATCTAGGTCATCACAGAGCACCGAGCTGAGCTCCCTGTGCTACAACTTTTAACAAGAAAAAATGTTGACATTTTGGTTTTCTTAGATTATATTGTCCGCGGGTAGTATGAAAGAATTCACCCTAACATATCAGCACGACTTATCTTACCGTTTCTGCGTCTTTTTATATTACGCAGATAACTGGCACCCCTTTCCCTCACTGCACAAAATCTGAATACGATGTAAATAATTGTATTAAAAATTTTCTAGTCCAGACGCAGAAGAACCCTTTCCGGTACAAAGCCCACCTTTCCCCCATGCGCATGCCCAGTGTACCCTACTGCTTTGCTCCGCTTTCATACAGCTCAGACTTCAATCACCACGTAAGGGTATCCTGGAAACTGGGCTCCAGTTGGCTGATGCAAACAAGACTCGTGGGTTCCCAAGAGCTTTCGGGTACGTAAACTAAAAAGGGGTGATCAGTTTCAGCTCAAAAATTCCCATGGCCCAGAGCCCGAGTACACAAAGCAGCTGTTCCTACTCGTGGGGCCTCAAGGAAGGGGAGGATGATGGGAGAAGACGAGCAACTAACTACAAGCCCCAGCACGCAATGCGCCATTTGGCTCCTGGAAAGAGGCCCGCGGTGCAGCGCGGTTCAGTGCGGTTCAGTCTCGGCCCTGAATGCGGGCCGAGCGCGAGATGCCGACTGTCCTCCAACCAGAATGCTCAGAATAAGGAAGACAGGCGTGGCGCTGTGAGCGAGCCCTTAGATCTCGTATCCAAGACTCTCCCTGTTTCTCCCTAGCTCCTGGCATGCTAGGTAGCGGTGTCTCTGTACTCCAGACTATTCCCCACAGGCCGGCATCGGGCCTCCGAGGTCCTAGAGCCTACGGGGTTGCCACGGAATGCCCGGAGCCGGATGTGACGTCGCTGTGGAGGAAGAAGGGAGAGGTGGAGCGTGGCGCGGTGACGTCCTTCCAAGATGGCGGAGAGAGAGTGAGGAAACTGTGTTCCCCTTTGGATTGCTATAGGTGAGTTCTGTCTTCGCCCTCAGCCTGCTGTCCCCGCTCTCTCTAGACCCTGGGACATTGGAGGGCAGGCTCCTTGGAGTTCGCGCTCAGGTCGGAGTGAAGGTGTTAGTGTGGAAAGCTTGGGCGAGGCAGCCCCGGTGTTGGCCTTGGCCACAACCTCTGCTGTGGGAATTTGCGGGAGTGGGAGCTCGGCGAAGGGCAGGGAGGCGGAAGCCAGGGGAGACCGGCTTTCGCAGTCACTCTCCGATGCCACCTCGAGTGGAGGCGGGGTAGGGAGGGGTGTGGCCTCCTGGGGCGAGTGACCTAACCTTTGACAACTCTTGGCCCTGCTCGTTCTCCGCCCCCTGGGCGCCCACCTTGCGTTTGAAGCCACTGTGCTCCGAGGAAGCTAACAGGTTTCAGTGATTTGAGAGTTTTACATTTGATCTTAGCCAAAAGGCCGAGAAGCGATTGAGAGCAGTTTTAAAGAACTCATACCGTGTCCTTTCTCCCTTTGTCCCAAGAAATCATTTCTTAGTGGTTTGTTAATTTTTTTTTCGTAATATACGTGTGCCTACTGAGCTTGAAAGTCTGAAGGTTCAACTGATGCAAAAGCGTGAAATTTTGCGGTGCTTTTTTTTTTTTCCACTTTGTGGAAAATGTTTTCGCACGTCGCCATTTATTGACGTGTCCAAAGGATTGTGTTAGTTTACCAAGCTGAAATAAAAGCTAGAAAGGCATTTATCCCTTCGGCAGTTTTATTCATATCTGTTTGATAAGAATTTTCTGGAGATATAAAATGAGAACAGACTTTATTTTATTTCATGTTCTGTGTCTCTTCACTCACCAATTGCTTGGGTGAAAAGTTTGATGAAAATTTAGGGTTACTGATTTACTATTTCTTTTTGTTTTTTAGAACAAGGGTAAAATTCGATTCTGATATCAAAATGCAGTATTCGCACCACTGTGAGCACCTTTTAGAGAGACTGAACAAACAACGGGAAGCAGGTTTTCTTTGTGACTGCACCATAGTAATTGGGGAATTCCAGTTTAAAGCTCATAGGAATGTGCTTGCCTCGTTTAGTGAGTATTTTGGTGCGATCTACAGAAGCACTTCAGAGAACAATGTCTTTCTTGATCAGAGTCAGGTGAAGGCGGATGGATTTCAGAAACTGTTGGAATTTATATACACAGGAACTCTAAATCTTGACAGGTAAGGTACACATTTTATTTCCACTTACAAAAGCTGCTCAATAGTCTTTAGAGCTAAAGCAGATTAGTTTTTTTCCATTTAGTCCCTGAACTCTGAGTCTTCAAATATTGATGTGCACAGTGTTGTTTTTAATAAAGAAGTCAGTGTCTCTGATTTGAGATAAACAGACCACATTTCATAAGCACAAAAAGTACAGATGTTAATACGATTAAAGCATGGTTTTTGACACATTTGATTTATCTACTGAAACAAAGCCTGTGATTTCAGTTATGTAAAGTTAAAGATCAAAATATGATGAATTTTAATTGAATTCCAATTTCCCCTTGCTTTTTGGTCTTTATGTTCCTCTGGTCTTCTCTATCACTCTCTATCCCCTACCTCTTAAGGTGTTTGGGGTGGGGAGGCATAGATGGAGAAAGAAGGAAGAATCTCTGTGTGCATTTAATAGTGCTCCCATTTCCAGCTATAAATAGCAACCTGCAGGACCTCTTCCTGATCTTGATTCGGGAAAATATCTTCATTGGCGTGTTAATGGCCATGACTCCTGTTGCCTGGTAGAGCTATCAGTGCTAATGCTTAAGTCTGGTCTAAGATGCTAGGATGCTTTTCTGAGATGCTTAATGCTGTCACTGCACTGACAAGAAGTAGGTTCTGAGGAATCTGATAATGCAGGCGTTTTGTGTCTTTCATATGTGGTGAACTGTATAATTAGATTAATACTAATACGTTTACTCATTGTTGGGCAAAAGGTGGTGGGGATAAAAGGAAAGAGGAACCAATCAACTTACTCCTGTCTTCTTTTCTCCGTCTTTTATGAAAGTGTAAACATGAATAGATCATCATCTGACATAGAAAGATTATGGGCTTTAGAATTAGATCTTGCCTGTCAAGTCACCATGTCTCTGAGCAAGATATAGCCTCTCTGGGCCTCAGTTTCTCCATTTGTAAAAATGAGATGATAATAATTACATTGGTTGTTACTGTGAAGATTTAGGATTTACTACCTCCCAATGAACATTACTTTCCTTCCTTTATTTCCTCTTCTCTATCCTACTCTACAAGCCCATTAATTCCGCATTTATTGGAGAAAAATTAGGGAAAAAACAAAAAAGGAAACACCTGAAATTCTGCCACCCACTGATAACCACTCTTAACACTTCGGTAAATATTCTTTCATTGTTTTCCAGATGATCTCTATAGATATATGCATGTACACATTAAGCAAAGTTCTTCCTTCTCTTTACACTGCAGCTTATCGTGGAAATATACTTCTTGAAAAGCTGGAATTAGGATGTTCCTTAATCCTATTGAAAAGGAAACATTCATGCTCTTTGGAATTGCTTTTAAATTTTGATGTAATGAAATTTTTGAGTCAGTTCTGTGTGAGTTGATTAAAGGAACAAAGCAGTGTCATAGATAAATGTCATATGATGTTATTTAAATTTACTGAATATTTGGCTATACAAGTGCCTCTGATCTAAAAATTTAGAATACATAATATAAAATAATCACAAAACCAGTGAATTTTGGTTGATCTTCAATTTAGTGGTTTCCTTTTCTCAAATAACTTTGCCAAAAATCTTGAACTGATGGGAACACAATGAAGAGTGCCTTACTTTGAGCCTTCATGCAAAAAACCAGTGTGAAGAAGAGCCAGATGTTTGGCTCAATCTTTTTTTTTTTTTTTGATGTGGACCATTTTTAATGTCTTTATTGAATTTGTTACAGCATTGCTTCTGTTTTATGTTTTGGTTTTTTGGCCCCGAGGCACGTGGGATCTTAGCTCCCCGACCAGGAATTGAACCCACACACCCTGCATTAGAAGGTGAAGTCTTAACCACTGGACTGCCAGGGAAGTCCCTGGCTCAGTCTTTTTTGATACATATCTTTCCTGGGGAGATGGGGAGCCAATTGTTTGAGCCCAGACACAAATGCAAGAGAAGACATATACCAAAACTAGAAAGTCTGTACAACTTAGTGATTAAGAAAACAGAATAATAAAGAATTAAGTGGACTCAGGAGCTAGATTACCTTGGTCAAATCTTAGTTCTAACACTCTGTGATCTTGGGCAAGTTACTTAACTTCTTTGGGCCTCTGATCCTTCATTTGTATGTAAAATGGGGATTATAATTACTGATATAAAGCAGTTAGCCATATACCTGGCAATATGTAATTAAATGACTTTCAGTGACTATTCAAAAAGTGAAAGCAAGTTTGCAGGCACTTTAACTTCATGCTTATAAACAAAAGCAGATCAGTTACTGACATAAACAAATGCTGATTCTCTTAATTGTAACAGATTATAGGCTATCTGTGAAATAAATAAATAATTTGTATGAATTACTGTTTCAGTACTGAACAGTTAGTGTGCGACTCAGTACTAGTTTGTATTGGTCTTAAAGTCTATCCCACCTTGTTGGTGATTCATTTTATGAAGCACTAAGCACAATTATAATTTGAGACCTAAGTATAATAAGTGATGGAGTAAATTTGGTTTTCATTCTAATAGGGACTCTCATTTATTGTATTTTAATAATAGACTGTGTAGCAGAATCAATAAAAATGCTTAAGAAACGTAATGTTTTTAGAGAGTGACAGTGCTGTACACATGCAAAAAGCATTTTGTATGGAAGATGAATAAGATTGTATTTATGTTTGGGGCATTCATGCTATATCTTTGCAAACAGGGAGTTAACTTGATTACAAAGATCGTTCGTTATTTGCTCCAGAATTATAGCCAAAGGCCATAAGAAAAGACTATTTTAAGTATTGTTTTCTTAGCTAAGGGAGTCAGTTTACAAACAGATTATTTTCCAAAAGTTTATTTGTAGTATGTTTAGGAACTTGGCATGGATTTTCCCAGAGAATAAAATGTTCACTAAAAGTGGTGATTAGGTTTCCAAACTAGCCTATAAATCTACTTAATTTTTCTGAGGGATTAAATTATATCTGGGGAAAATGACAAGTAGGAAGGTTACTTGAGGGTGTGTGTGTGTGTATGTATGTGTGTATGTGTATGTTTGTGTATGTATCCATCATCAGATAATTAAAAGGGCATATTTTTAGTGTTAATACCAACTCAGCTCTCTGACTTTACAGCTAAGAAAATTGAAGCACCCAAAGATGCTGATTTATTCTAATTAATTCAGCTAGTAATCCAGAGCCATTGCTAGCGTAATTGAACAGCCAGCCTTTCACTACATTGTAAACTTCTGGAGGGCAGAGACTATTTGGTATTTCTTAATATCGCTCTCAGTACCATACATGGTAAATGCTCAGTAAATTTTTTTTTTTCTTTTTCTTTTTTTTGCTTTTCACATTTTATTCAGTACATATAACAATACATATTAAAAGATTTAACAATAAGGAGATTTTTAATTTTTTGCTTTTATAAATTGTTTTTCTTTTCTTTTTAAAAAATTTTTTTAAAAAGTAAGCTGCAGGCTTTGGCTTGGAAAACACCAGGGGAGTGGGGGGCAGAAACCTGAGGCTGCTGCCCCTTATCTGCCTTCACGGTACTGTCCGCTTCTCCCAGCTCCTCCCTGACTCTGTGAGCCAGGCCTCAGACGTTCCAGCTAACCGCTTCCCATGAGCCACTACTCTGATGTCAGCCTATAACCAAAGGAGCTGGGGGTCTGGGCCTGGTGACCAACCCTTCGCCACCCACTCAGTCAGGGTGCTCCCCACCTGCAGGCAAGAGGCAACACCCTATCTGCTACCATCAGCCCCTTCCAGAGCCCACTGCCCCACCCCTCCCTGTCTAGCCCAGCCATATGCAGCTCTGCCCCATCTGGGGATGCTCTGCTCAGAGATGGGCCGGCAGGGCCTCCCCAGCCTCCCTGGTAGGCAAAGACTCTGGAAACCTCTGGGGTCCTGTGTTCGGCCATGTGATCCCAGGGGTGCACATGGGCCCCTTGGGTATCTGAACAGAAGGGCATGGGAGGGAGGGCCGCACCCCTGCAGTCCTGCTCTGCTGGTCTAATGGGCAGCTGCCCACCCTACCCCACCCCACACTGCGGGCTCCTGAGTCGGCAGATTAAGCATTTTATAAAGTGAAATGCTCAGTAAATATTGATTGGAATGTTGAACATTAATCTTTTCTACATAACTCTAATATGACAAACTCTCCAGCTAATTTGGGTTGGGGATCACACACAAAAAAGCTGGGAAGGTTGCTAGAGAGAGCTTAGTGCATTCTAAAACCTTGTTCTTCCAAATGTGATCCATGGACCATCAGCATTGGCATCACCAGGGCATATGTTAGAAATGCAGATGCTCAGGCCCCAAAGCAGACCTACTGAATCAATCTACATTTAACAAATCCCTGGGTGATTCACATGCACAGGAAAGTCTGAGAAGTGCAGTTGAAGTCCCTCACAGGGGAGCAGAGGAAGGTAATAATTTCTTTAGACTCTTCTTGTTGCCAGTCCAGAAAAGTTGCTTGGTATCTGAAGAGGCCTCAGGAGAAATGGGAGGAGGCAGTAAGTTGCTAACAGCCACTTTTGTGTTCCAACTGTTTTCTTAACACGTAGAAATTTTAACATTTTGTTTTTCCATGGTTGTACATATGAATAATCCATTACTTTTCATCTTTTCAAGTTCTGTAAAACTGGAGATTTTTGCCTAAACATTCTGAGTGAATAAATTTTTTATAAATTTGTTCTCTTAGGCCTTTTGTATCATTCTACTTCATTAGGTCTTTAAAAGACAGAAATACTTGTGTAGCTCTGTTTCAAAACGTGTTTTCTTTGATCAGAACATTGTCATTTAGCCTTGTTTCCTTACAGTTGGAATGTTAAAGAAATCCATCAGGCTGCTGACTATCTCAAAGTGGAAGAGGTGGTCACTAAATGTAAAATAAAGATGGAAGATTTTGCTTTTATTGCTAATCCCTCTTCTACAGAGATATCTAGTATTACCGGAAACATTGAATTGAATCAACAGACTTGTCTCCTTACTCTACGAGATTATAACAGTCGGGAGAAATCAGAAGGGTCTACAGATTTAGTTCAGGCAAATCCTAAACAAGGGGCTTTAGCAAAGAAGTCATCTCAAACTAAAAAGAAGAAGAAGGCCTTCAACTCCCAGAAAACAGGGCAGAATAAAACAGTGCAATATCCCAGTGACATTTTAGAGAATGCATCTGTTGAAGTATATCTAGATGCAAATAAATTGTCCACGCCTGTAATAGAACAAGTTGCACAAAGAAATAATTCAGAACTTGAGTTGACATCAGTTGTGGAAAATACTTTTCCAGCACAAGATATTGTGCAAACTGTTACAGTGAAACGGAAGCGTGGAAAATCACAGCCAAACTGTGCTCTGAAAGAACACTCTATGTCTAATATAGCCAGTGTCAAGAACTCTTACGAGCTGGAGAGCTCCGGGGAAGAGCTGGATCAGAGGTATTCCAAGGCCAAACCAATGTGTAACACGTGTGGGAAAGTGTTTTCAGAAGCCAGCAGCTTGCGAAGGCACATGAGAATACATAAAGGAGTCAAACCTTATGTCTGCCACTTGTGTGGAAAGGCATTTACCCAATGTAACCAGCTGAAAACGCATGTAAGAACTCATACAGGTAAGAGTGGTTCGTGGAAAGTATAATTGTTTTTATATTGTGACTGAAATAATATTTTTATAAACATATTAACATACATTGTTGACTGTTTGTGACCAAAATTTGGTATGTACTTGTATTCATAAAAGTATTGAGCATGTTAGACTTGAAAATGTCTTTGTAATTGTGACCAAGTATTTAATGGCTATTTGTTTTGTTGTTAACTGATACTCTGAAGTCCCAGTGTGTGAATTCTTTAAACCATTTTCCCTCAAAAAATAAGCATAAATTTAGTTCTGCCTTGCTAAATATTTAACAGACAATATATTAAAACTGATAAGAAGTAATTACAACTCAGGCTGATTCTCAGATTTTACCAACACATCTCACCACCTGCTGCTTTGTCGAACTTCTGAACATAAATTATATATACATTCCTTCCTCAGCCTCTATATTTACCTTTATTGGTACACTTAGATTTGTGCTTTTTAAGATGCATTATGTATTTCTCTCATTGATCACTTTTCACTATTATGCACTAAGAAACACTAATTTCTTTTAACTCTACTGGTGGTTTCAGTAATCAATCTGGAAAAATATCCTATTTGCTTTTTTACTTCTAGAGTTAATATTTTCTGAATACTGAAACTAGTACTGTTGATGAACTCTTTTGAAAGCTTGTATGGCTTAAGCAACTAAAACAATATTTCCTTCTAAATATAAATTTTATTTACTTTTAGGTGAGAAGCCATACAAATGTGAATTGTGTGATAAAGGATTTGCTCAGAAATGCCAGCTAGTCTTCCATAGTCGCATGCATCATGGTGAGGAAAAACCCTATAAATGTGATGTATGCAATTTACAATTTGCAACTTCTAGCAATCTCAAGATTCATGCAAGGTAAAAATAAAAACAAAAAAACAGATGTTTGATCTTTGAGTCTGTCATTCACTATAGCCTTAAATAGACTATTGTATGAGAATTCAGGACAGTAGAGTTCTAATTGTGGTACCACCACACAGTATTCTCAGCACAGTGAAGGAACCGCAAGGGAGCCATGGTGCCTGGAGAGGAATAAGTGAGGGAGGGAAATAAGATCAGAATGGTGTTAGGGTGTCCAGATGGTGAAGGTTTTGTAGGTCATTATGAAGCTTTTACTCTTGAGAATGAGAAGTAAGTGATGTAATCTTGCTTGCATTGTAAGAGGATCACTATGGATGCTATGTTAAGCAAAAGATTGTAGGATTGCAAGAGTGGAAGCAAAGTTACCAGTTAGGAAGCTATAGATAAAACCCAAGTGAGAGTGACAATGGTTCAGGTCAGAGAGATAGCAGTGGAAGAGATAAGTGGTAGTCAGATTCTGGACGTATTTTAAAGGTACAACAAACAGAATTTGCTGCACATTGGATGTGGGGTATGAAAGAAAAAAAGAAGAGTAGAATTAAAAATGATTCTCAAGTTTTGAGCCTGAGCATCTGAAAAGATAGAATTACCATTAACTGAAGTGGAGATTTGTGGATAAAGCAGTTTATGTAGGAGTACAGGAGTTTAGGAGTAGAGTTCTGATCATGTTAAATTTGAGATGACTATTAGACATCTGAATGGAAACGTGCATTAGATAGTTGGTTATCTAAGTCTGGAAGTCAGGGGACTGGTTTGAGTAGATAGTATTTAAAGTCATAACATTAGATGAGGTCACCAAGGGAATGAAGATGGATAAAAAAGATCAAAGGATGGAGTCATAAGGCACACTAACTAAGAGTTCTGGGAGACGGGCAAGTCATTATAAGTGACTAGGAAGGAACAACCAATATAGGGGCAAACCAGAAGATTGGGCTGTCTTGGAATCCAGGTGGAGGAAATGATTTCAGAGGGAGTAATCATTGTGTCAAATTCTGATGATAGGGAGATTAAGAGTGAGAATTGACTATTGGATTTGGCAAAGTGAGAGGTTAGCAGTGGTTTTGACAAAAGCAGTGTTAGCAGAGGCTAGTAGAGAAGAAATGAAAGTAGAACCATTGGAGACTCAAGATTTTACTAAAGGGGAACAGAAAATAGAGGAGCAAGTAAGGTCAGGGGTCTTTTTTTTTTTTTTTAAGATGGGAGATGTATCAGTATATTTGTATGCTACGATCCAAAGGGGTGGTGAAACTAGATGATATAGGATGGAGGAAACTGCAAGAGTGATCATTGAGTAGGCAAGGAGGATAGTATCTTAAGTATATAAACTGGAGTAGTTGGATTCAGAAGAACTGTCATTCTCAGAGTTAAGAAAAGCAAACTCTATAGATACAGATGCCTATAGGTGGAGATTTGTGTGGTAGAAATTTCCTTCTGATTGCTTAAATTTTTCTCAGTGAAACAGGAAGCAAGGACATCAGCTGAGAGTGAGGATAGGTGAGGAGGTGCTGAAGGTTTGAGGAAGGAGTTTTGAAGAGTGAGTGAATGGACAGACAAAAATAATTGCCTGCAGTATTATGGGCACACTTGACTACCACATAAGGCTGATGGCAAAACTTTGAACTAATCTCAGAACTAATGTTTTGAAAACCAAAACATTTATTCTTGACAGTATACATTGAAAACTTGATTTTAAACACATACTGTTGATCTGTTAAGATGAAATAAGATACTGCATGAAGAATTGTATGAAAAATGTTTGCTGTGTGGCGTGATCCTCAGATTGTTTTACTTGCCAACATGTATCTTTATACTTATTTACTAATAGGAAGCATAGTGGAGAGAAGCCATATGTATGTGATAGGTGTGGACAGCGATTTGCCCAAGCCAGCACATTGACCTATCATGTTCGAAGGCATACGGGAGAAAAGCCTTATGTGTGTGACACCTGTGGGAAGGCATTTGCTGTCTCTAGTTCTCTTATTACTCATTCTCGAAAACATACCGGTAAGAATTTGACACAGAGATGGCTTAAAATAAGGAAAGTTGTAAATAAAAGAAAAAGGGAAATTGAGCCTTTACAAAAAGTAGGTTACAGGCTTTGTAGTTGTATATCTGTTGTGTCTGTGCTTCTTGAAGCTTTTTGTGTTTCTGATTTTCACATAAATATTAGATATAAAAGCAGACTTATTTTCTAGAATAATACACAGTGGGTGAAATTTTTTTATCATGTAACTTATATACATTAAAATCAGATAATTTTGAAAATATATAAACTTGAGTTAATAAGACATTTTTTATGACCTTAGAAGAACTCTTTAGGGTCTTGAAGCTTCATTTCCCTTGGATAAAACTGTAAAGTTAAGGGGTTGGGGTGAGTTTGGGTAGAACGTTGATTTAATAACTTCTTAGGACTTTTTCTACACAGACATTGTAAGATTTGCAAATTAAATAGATACTTCAAACCCAAAGTATCAATTTTGAAGCAAAACCTGTTGTTCAAAAATTTTCATTTTTTTGTAGGGTAATTTTTTAATAGATCTTTCCTAAATGATTTTATTCCCCTTTAATAATCTTATAGACAGCAAAAATTGAAATATGGATTGATGAATTTTCATGTTTTTAATTATATAAAAATCAGACTTCTTGCCCACCTCTAGTCTACTAGAAGGATATTTGGAGAAAGTTTTATTATATGAAAAGCATCAGGTTACATGAACAGTGTAAAGTAATTACTAATGTTCATTTAAGTTGGATCACACTGAAAATACCTCTAAAATACAATACAAAGAGGTTTTAATTTAAATAATATTTTAGAACAGCTTACTTTAGATTATTGTAATTGATAAATATTATATTGGTATAGTACACCACTTCGCTATCTTTTATTTTCCATCTAGGTGAAAAACCATACATATGTGGTATTTGTGGGAAAAGTTTTATTTCCTCAGGAGAGCTCAACAAACACTTTCGATCCCATACAGGTCTGTGTTTAGGGAGAACGTATTATTTTTTGTTCTCTCTAATTTCTTTTTATGTAAACCTTGACTTTAAACCATTATGGACTATATGGTATCTAATCATACTCTAACTGTAGCTATATTTTAATGTATGAATATCAACTTTTTATTTGTTTATTTTTGGTTTTTTAGTTGTTTGGATTATGGATTAAATTTGGTCAAGAATTGTGTAGATTTTCTAAGAAGTGTGCCAGATAATCAATGGTTTTTAAATGATTTGGATAAAATTACACAGATAATACCAAAAAATGAAAAGGAATAGATAATACCAAGATAATATCAGATTTTCTTATTAAACAATGTTCAGTATGCATGTTTTAGGAATATATTTTAATATTGACATGGTTATTGTAAAAGTAGTATATAAGTAATATGAAGAAAATATGAAATACACAAAAATTTTTAAAACAAAGGAGAACACCACTTTGAAAATGTACTGTTCTTTTTCTTTCTAATAGTTATTTCTTGTAATTCCTATCTAGTATAGTGTGAGCACCTAGTAAACAGTTAATAAGTTTATTGGTAACTTCTATATCCTCATGTTCCTTACTTTGCATTATAAAGCAATGAACAGTTCTTATTTCAGAAGAATTATAATTTTGTAGTATTTTTATTCTGTGAGTATTTTTAAAGGATTTTCTAATTTATAAGCTACCTGAGAGCAGAAACCATAATTACGCATTTTTCCCCCAGCTACATCTCTTAGCCAGAGTCTGGCATATAATTGGCACTCACTAAATGTCTGATAGAAATAAAAAAGTAAGTTTTTTTTAGTTTGAAGGTTCTGTTAGTGAAAATGCTCGATTTTTCCTTGAAATAGGGACGCTTTGTATTATAAAGGAAAGGAGTGCCTATGTGTATAGAAGTTTTCATTTCACTATATTAGAACCAAGAGATTAAAATGGTAATTTGAAACTAAATTTAAACAGTATAATGTTTGCATTGTGTTCGTGAACATTGATATTTTTGCCTTAGCAGCTTCTGAAATACTGAGATTTTAATTTTTTAACTTGTTTTTCAGGAGAAAGACCATTTATCTGCGAATTATGTGGAAATTCTTACACAGATATTAAAAATTTAAAGAAGCACAAAACAAAAGTCCATTCTGGTAAATGCTTCTGTTTTTTAAAAATTTGGTGCTCTCATATTTGTACTATTCCTTAAAATGTTGAGATAGACATTGTAACAGTTTAAATTAGGTATATATTTTTAAAAACTAGGTGCACACATATGAGGAAGGTAGCTTTATAATGTTCAGATGAGTTCACTCTGAATTTCTTTCCATATTGACCTTGTAATAAACATTGCTTGAAATACTTCCTCCTTTAAAAACCTGATATATGAATGTAAAGCAATTAAACTCCAATAAAGATGTTAATTAATAAATAAATAAATAAATAAAAACCTGATATATGAACAATTGCAAGAATGAGAGAATACATAAACAACTATATATCACTCTTTCCCATACTAGAATCTAGGTTAACTGGGGTTTACTGTAGTTATGCGAAGAAAGGAGCATCATGAACGCTAGTCCAAAAATGTATAAGAGGAAATAGGGAAACGGGTATCCCCAAATTGTTATGATGCATGAAATGGAAAGCCAGACTACAAAATTTTTAGTCTGTTATTTAAAATGAATCCTTGAGAAAGTTTCACTGTGCTTAGCCTTCTGTCATGATTAGAAACAAAACACTAGTTTTCTTCACTGTGTAGAGATGATAGTAAGTCTTTGATAGTAAATATAAACATCATAAGGATTGAGGTAGTAATGTCTGAAAACTTCAGTGAGTCATTAATTCAACAGGCATTTATTAAATACCTCTAAAGTACACATAACTATGCAGGGTATATGAAGTTGAACAAGGCGTAGTCCTAGTCCTCAGAGAGCTTACAATCTGGTGTGGGAGACCAGAAATCTAAATAAATAACTGATTACAACACAAAATACAGGATATAATAGAGATGCAAGAATACTGAAGAAGAGATTAAGTCCTTCTGAGGTGAGTATTGGAAAGGCTTAATTCTAGGTAAACTGAAAGGTGGAGAAGAGTTCAAAGGGTGGAGATGGGAAAGGGAATGTTCATCCCAGGCAGAGAGAATATTGTGAAGAGAGTCATCGCAACAAGAGAGCGCAAGTTGTATTCTTGGCTGGCTGAACTGAAGAATAGTCTGGCAAAAACAATCATAACTTTAAAAAAGCAAATATGAAATTTTGTCTAACAAGGTTGGTGAGATTGAAATCATGTCAGTACTTTGAAGTGAGAAGAGCGTGGTAAAGCTAGTGGAAAATTTGAAGGGAAAAATGTATCTTTAGTCAGTGGGGTAATTACTCCCTTGAGTAACACAGAATTTCTTCCTTCTGAAAATAAATGAAAGTGCCATACCTCTGAACTTGAACTCACAGAATAATATGAACTACTCATTAATACATTCAGTGAAGAAACTGGGTACTTATTATGTGTGTAGCATTATAAGGTACTTTGAAGGAATTAGAGAAGTGTAATTAGACATTTACTTTGAAGGAATTTATAGTCTGTTGAGCATTCAAGGCACACCTAAGTAGAATGTTACATACCAGTAAGATAGACAGATGTCACAAGGTGGTATATGAAAAACTGACAAATGAGTGATAAAGTAGATAGGAAACAGCTTACCCTGGTCCAGCACAATTAAGTCCATTTTTATAATGGTGCTTAAACCTAATCTTGAGGCC
Source organism: Balaenoptera musculus (assembly GCF_009873245.2). Taxonomy (NCBI): domain Eukaryota; kingdom Metazoa; phylum Chordata; class Mammalia; order Artiodactyla; family Balaenopteridae; genus Balaenoptera; species Balaenoptera musculus. The sequence continues at coordinate 47,961,997 of NC_045788.1, forward strand.
CATAATGGATTTGTATAGATAATGTGAAGGGCAAATCAGCAAAAAAGAAACTGTGACTGAAGGTGTGGGGCTGGAATGCAAGTTCTGGGGGTGGTAAATAGATTGAGTCTTCCTCATGGTTTTCGTTTTGTTTTTAAAGATGGTGAATTTTTTTCCCTTCCATTTCAGGTACAGATAAAATTCTAGATTCCAGTATAGAGGATCATCCCTTGAGTGAACAAGATTCCATACAAAAAAGTCCTTTATCAGAAACTTTGGATGTGAAGCCTTCTGATATGACTTTACCACTAACTCTTCCACTTGGGACTGAGGACCACCACATGCTTCTGCCTGTCACAGATAATCAGTCTCCTACATCAGATACATTGTTGAGGTCAACTGTGAACGGGTATTCAGAACCACAATTGATTTTTTTACAACAATTATACTGACTTTGTGAGGAATATGGAATTGCTAAATCGTCTCTGGTAGTAAACATAAACATCTCTGGTAAGGTGCATATATTCATATTAAATTAACCCTTCATTTGAGTTGTGGCCATTATTTTTCATTCACTGAAGTAAAAGCACCTGATGCTGCATCATAATTGTGCAATGCTTATTTTGATATTTGGCTTTTATGTCTACATTATACACACAGCTTTTAAAGGAATGAATTATACTACAGTAGCACTATTTGGGGTGGATAAGTTTTACTATCTTTTAGAGCTGCCTTAATTCCATACTTATTTTCATTTTAGAATTGCCTTTCATTTACTGAAGCGGAATCTATCAGTTTATGATTCACTTATGACCTATGGGGTGTGTTTATTTTCTTCCCCTCAAAATTTAAACAAAATCCATAATAGTATCAGCCCAAGAGTGGTGCTGTTACTAAGCCCCGTAGACCAGTACATAAACTATGGGGGAAAAAAATTTGGATCTCTGCCTAAGAAAATTTAGGTACTGAGTAAGAATTGTGCTATTTCTCTATTAATATAGTCCATTGGAGGTAATAACTTTTCTAATGAAACAAAAAGTGCTTCTCTTAAAAACTAGAAAACTATATATAAATTTTGTTCATTTAGAACTCAGTTTTCTGGATAAAACCAATGGTCAGTACTTTTGATTTGAATTATCTGAGACTACATTTTCAAAATGAATTTTAAATAGATATTTGGTGTTTTTATCTTATTAAAGACAGTTTCAGATTTGATGCAGATTGTTTTAATAGGTTTCTAGATTACTGGAGATGAGGAAAATATACTGAGTTTTGAAAATTTTTGATAAGCCTCTCTTGTATTCTTATGCACTTTTTAAAATATAAAATCCTAAAAAGAATTTTCTAAATAGAAGCAATGCATAGTATAAAACACTTGTCTTCTGAACTTGATACATTATATTCATAAATAGTTAAGAAATTAACTTCAATTATAAGTGAACATTTGAGTTATCAGAAAGCCAGTTTATTAAATATTTTATACTTGAGTTTTCTGAAAGTTTTGAGTTTTAAATTTTTATAGATTAAACCACAACAGTTCATGGTGGTTGTAGTTTCACAGTAGTCCTTTTCCTTCCAAATGAACTGAGAAAATTCAGATTTATTCTGATATTTACTACCACTCTTCCCCCTCCCATTTTTCCCACATATTGATTTATTTCACTGCCTAATCTTTGGACAGTAAACTATCAGTTCCTCAAAGTCAGTTCCTATACTGCTGATCAAACACCATGGTGACATTATGTCTTATTTCTGCTGTGCATCATTTGTTTTCTGCTTTTAAACTACACCTGTAACAAAATTAATGTATTTTCTATTGGTATTGATTTCTTTAGTTGTATTTTCTCTGGGGTTCCTAGTCATAGGAACCAAGTAGAAGACTTAATAAAACTAAATTCTTCTAAACTGTACAGATCATCACCATTTTACAGCACATGCAGCATTTTTACAATAAATTGCCACCAGTGGGATTGACTTAATTAAATAGAGTTTGAAATATTGCCTTTGTATAACATACATCAAATTTAGTATTTATCTAAGAAATCTAATTATGCATATGTATTAATTTAATATACTGGGTTTAAATACAATTTATAAAGTTATAAAAATGTTCAACTAATCTATTCTGGCTTAAATTCAATAGGAATTTATTGGAATGTGAAGAAATTAAAGAAAATTAAGACTCAGCCTTTTTAAGAAGTCTGCTGAAATGGAGAGGCTATATTTAATTCACATCTTCATTAATCCAAGCATCTAATGAACAAAATTTCTTTTTAAAAACTGCTATAGTGATGTCATAATTCTGTAAGGGTAGTATTTACCAAATTTCCTCTAACATGATAATTAGCATTTGCCTTTACATAAATTAGCCTTTAAATTTATTATTTTTAGGATTATTGGATTGGAGTGACTAAAGTTGATTTATTGTCTTTTCTTCATCACATTATCTGCTTCTTAGCTAAAATAATTTTATTTTAAATTGACATGGCTTGACGCTCTTCCAGAATGACATGTAAAGAAAGCTTGAAGACTGAGTATCTTTGTCTTGTCATTCTTCTCATAATGCTGTATTATTCTTTATCATAATATGCATATATTTTAGTTGTATCTGCTATCATTGTAACACTCACAATTATCAGTTAAATTCATCTTTAAATATATTTGCTACAGTGCAGTGTTTTGGGAAAGTTCTATTCTTAATTATGTAAGTATTGCTAAGTTTTTTTAAAGTCTTTTTAGGATGCTGAACATCTTATTGAGAAATTATTTTCTAAATTAATTTTGTTTTGTATTTGTATTAGATTATTCTTTCTGTATCATTAGATTTTAGGCTTTTTAAAAAACCATAGATTATATATAAATGATTTTTTGCTGGTATTTGTTTTATGTTTAATTTCATAGAATGATTTTGATAGACAGATCTTAGAAAATGGTTTTATTTTTTTCAAAAGAAAAGGTTCTGTCAGTTCTCTTGCAACAACAGTGTGTCACTTTTCTGTATGTTTCATTTCTACAGCAGTTGTGCAAATGAGAGTAGTTGAAATGTGCTTTTATAGAGACAATCTACATGTACTCATTTTTTAAAATATCCTAGAACAGTAACTGACATTTGATGCATATCAGAAACATAGTTTAAAAATAGTGGTGTCCAAGCCCCACCCCACCTTAGGCCCTCTGAATCAGACAATCTCCAGAACATGCTGAAAAGCTCCATAGGTGATCTTAATGCATACCAAACATTGAGAACTATTATCCTAAACTTTTCTTGCTGTTCTTCCTTTGGGCTCTTGATATGTGATATGTAGGCTCTATTTTTCTTTTTTATTTTGGCCACGCCACGCGGCGTGCAGGGATCTTAGTTCCCCGACCAGGGATTGAACCCAGGCCCTCGGCAGTGAAAGTGCAGAGTCCTAACCACTGGACTGCCAGGGAAGTCTCTCTGTGGGCTCTTGATAAATGAAGCTCTTGATATAACTTTTCACTTTTTACTCAGAGATTTTGAGTCTTTAGAACTTGGCTAGAAATACCACCAAATAAAAAGAAATTGTACTTTAATGCAATTTCTGTAAATTCTACATTTTTACTCATTATATATGAACAATACCAATATTTACTTATTGGAGCATTTCTTGAGACAGTGATATGGTCTACTCGTCTGTCCTCTACAAACCCTGCCCCCCTTCACTGAACAGAGATCTGGTGTATTTGCTTAAGGAATTTAGATAATTATCATGTAAACACAGTAATCATTCAGAAATAGGGTATTTAATTTCAAGAATATACTGAAATAAACACCATGGATGTGAATCAGATATTTGGATTAAAATATCTGGCCATTATTTCAAATGCTGGAAAATTACTGAAATCAGAATACATACAGCTGTAAAGATGAATAAGATAATCTCCTCTTTTAAGTTTACAGTCAAGTGCGAAAGACAAGCCTGAATGCCAAGTGTTACAGTGGAGGAAGGAAAGAAAGGAAATGCTGAGCAGTCAGTGGAAGTTGAGTGGACAGAGAAAGGGCTGTTACTCCCCTGGATAGGCAAACAAGAGGAGATGGCTAATGGGAGGAATTTGTACACAGCTGACTGAGGTAGGGAGAATGGACAGAAAGTCTGAAAGGTGGTGGCAGAGATAGGAATCAAAGACACATCTAGCACTGTATCTATACCACCTTGAAATAGTCCTCTACCTTTAGCCTGTGCTGAAAGAGTGGGGTTAGATAGCCATGTTTATAATCCAGGATCTCACACACTCAACTACAGTTGACTGCTGAAGGGCAGGGATTAGACAGCCTCATTTGTAACACATGATTCCATACTTGTGACCACAGCTGACGGAACACCTTACCAGGGAGAAACAATTCTTAGGCCAAACTGAGCGACTTTCTTAAGAATTTGAGCTATGAAATTCAGAGACTTACTAGGTATTGGTGTACATGGAAAAGAAAAGATCATTTAGATCTGGTCCAGAGTCACTGAAGCAAGCCAGGGTCTAAAGGAAATAGTGAAGAAGCAGAGAGAGCTGATCTATAGAGCGAAGCAAGGGGATGAAGTAGGTTTGCAGAACCAAGCGACTGAGGCCCTGTGAGAGAATTGGCTTGGTTTCTGGCTTTGCAGTCCCATTCTTGAGGTCACACAGCTATGCTTCATTTCCTTGTTCTGGATGCCAGTGATTTTTGCCTATTAAATTCTTACAGTAAAGCCCCCTTTTCTTTTTTTTTTTCCTTTTCTTTTTTTTGCTGTGCTGCGCAGCCTGCAGCATCTTAGTTCCCCAGCCAGGGAGTGAACCCGTAAATTCCCTAAATCCACCTTTTCTTAAGCAGGCTTGAGTCAGTTTCTGTTGCGTGTAGTTAGTTAGGCAGTTTCAACTTAGAATCCTAAGTTCTGATCCTCAGCGATTGAGTATATGGTGGTGCCATTAACTGCTAGGGAAGATAAGGGGGAGGTTTATGGAAGAGAAGACTTTATTTTGTATGTGCTGAATTTGATCGGTGGTGAGATACCTATGTGAAAATGTCTAGCAGTAGTTGGAAATGGGGACTGAAACCCAGCAGAGATTAAAGCTAGAGATACAGATCTTGCAGCATAAGGCTAATAATTATTGTGATAGAAATGATTTAGGCAACCCTGGGAGATGGTACAGAAGAACAAAAGATGAGGACAAAATCTTGGGGGAAATGCATTTTAAGAATGAGCAAAAGACAGAAAAGGAGATGGAAAGTGATAATAGGAAGAAAACCAGGGTGATGCCAAGTTTCACGAAGACAAAAGTGGCTTTGTACTGATCACGTGGTACAGAGAAATTAGATAGGATGCAAATCAAAGACAACATTGGGTTGGGTAATTGGGTTGGGTAATTGGAGCATGATCCCCTGAGAAAGACAGCTGCAGTAATAATAGTGGGAGTAGAACCCAGGTGGCTATGGTTTGAGTAGTAGATAAGACATAATGAATACTACCATTTAGTTTGAAAAGCAGAGTGCGTACAGCAAACAAGATCATTTTATCAAATATCTAAAAGGTATAAACCACTTTATTTCTTGCTTTTTTGCTTCAAACTTGAAACTTTGTTGAATGATGAGCATAATAGAGTCTGCAACACTGTAATATGAGGCTGGATTCGAGCTGGATCTTAAAGGATGATTGCTAAGAGGAAAATGGAAGGAAATGTATAACATGTATATGATTGCAGATTTGCTCATTACAATTCAGATGTGCAGAAGAAGTGGAATTTTCCTACAGAACTCTCGCACCCAGTGGGAAGTCTGGAAAAAAATTAACTTTTAGTCCTAGGCACTTTAAAACCTAATCTGATATAAAGCAGCTAGAATTTATAATATCTTAAGGTAGTGCTTAAACATTTTGAAAATTGCTGTCTTATTTCTACCCTTTGTCTTCTCTCTAAAATGCTGTCCACATATATGGGGAGGAGAGGAGGCTTGCATGACAAAATGGCATCAGGGAAGACACTGTCTTCACTCTTTATTCTCTGGGCATCCTGCTGGCCTCTCATGCAATAGGCAACAGCTTGTAAAATATGTGATCAGGTTTTTCCTAGCCTGGTCAGAGCCCAGTAATTATTGGCTGACCTGGCTTCACCTTAGTTCTCTTGGATGTGGAGAAGAGAGCTCTGAGACTTCTGCAAAAATGTCTCAAGCAGCCCCGTGTAAGTCAGGTTGCAGGTTTAGCACATGCCACTCCACTGCAGGCTCCAGATAAGCCTACTTCCCATTTACCTGTTTGCTTCCCACTCAGCTACCTTGTCAGTCTCCCCTTGGGAGAATATAGGAACTTGTGGGTCCCCTCTGTAGCACAGAGGGACAGAGAGTAGCTTGGGAAAGCAAACTGCATTAGGAAGGTTTACTTTGATACAGCTGTGTCCTAGCCTGGGAGTATCTCTTTCAGAATCCTATGGACTCCTCTACTATCCAGCATATTAGGGAATACTTCAAAACAGTAAAAGCTGAAGAGACACTGCTACATTAAACAACAGGAATGAAGTGCACTAATATAATGTACAAAAGAAGTCTGACACAAAGCGTATATATACTGTATGATTCCATTTATATAAAATTCCAAAACATGCAAAACTACTCTGTGATGTTAGACATCATGATAGTGGTTGTCTATTGGAAGATGGTTGGAGGTGGTTCTGGGGAAGCTTATGGCATTTACTGTCTTTATCTGGGTCCTGGTTAACACAGATGGGTTAGCTTTGGGATAATTCATCTTGCTATTCACTTAGATACTTCCATTTAAAAGAAGTATATATTAAAGAAACTAATTTGAAGAATGAGAAAACCAGAGCATTGGTTTTTAAACTTCAGTGAGATTAAAGATGACCTGGATTGTAAAAATGCGGATTCCCCAGACTATCCTCGGAAATTCTGATTCAGTAGCTCTCACTCTAAGAATCTGTATTTTTAACATTTGCCCCAGGTGATTCTGATGCTCCATACTTTAAAAAATGCTGATTTAGTATCTTCAGTTTAAACTATCTTTACTCTTTGGACAGATGTTCAAGTGTCTGTGACAGAAGTCTGTCATAGTGTTTCTCAAGTCTGAGTTTATTGGCTCTCTAATTGCTAGGAGTGGCATTTCCTCACCAGCTTAATGTTTTCCAAATGTAATGACAGTTGTTAGAAATGTTTGTATTTTTTCCTATACCAGGGTTTTCTTGCACTCATTGAATTCTGCAGTTTTTCAAATTTGATCAAAAAACAAAATTTTTTTTAATTTCCTATTGCATTTTTAACACTATAGACATGCCTTTCCTCGGACATACAACTTTTTTTTTAGATACAGTTAATTATTTCTAGCTATATTCAGCATGTAATAATGTAAAAGAACTTTGTAAAAAACAGCTAGTCTTTATATCTGCAGAGGAGAGATCTTAAAGTGGAAAGAAAGTAAGATCTGAAACATGTAGAGAACATTGGAAACTAAAGTTTGATAAAAGCTAATAACTAAGTAAAATCAAATTCATCTCTCTGAAAGCATGAGAATGGATTTGGTAAGGCATTTAGGTCTTTTCTGGCTCAGTAACTCTAGAACATTAAGTGAAAATCATGGCTCATAATTTATCCAGATGTTCTTCCCATTTCATAACCACCACCACCACCTGTGCCACCCCCTCACCACCACTACCCCAGTTTCCCCAGGGAGTATGGAAGTGTGGTATGAGGTGCTGAATATAAGGAAAAACCTGTTGAACTTTAAAAATCATTAAGTAGTGAGTAGGGCATATTTATCTTAATTCTTTAATCTGTTAAAGGAATGCACAATAACAGATGTGGGTTTTTTTTTTAATGTTAAATTTTTTGAATAAATACAGCTATGATTTGAGGAATTCACAGTACTTTAAGTGAAGGCCAATACTTTGACAACTGTAAAGCTATCACCTTTATTCCTCTCAACATTTAGAGATAGATGGTTTTTACATTTAGACTGCAGAACTTAAAGTAACCTCTTTAAATTGTTCACATAAAATTTTTTTTCTCCCACTTTGCCCAGCTTTAGCAGTAATAAATCATTCAGATTAAACAGTTAAGTGGTATGTATGAATTAATTTGTGAACATGGGTCTGTAATCAAAGGATCGTGGTGTCTATTGCCTCTTCATAGAAATTTTAATTTGAAAACAGGATTGACCACAGACAACAGTAATTGCTATCAAATCATGAAAATGTTATTGGCATCCTCCAAAAGAGAGAATTATCTTTTTTAAAAGTTCACTGGCAGCACTGACTTGTTTGGAAAGTATACATTTATATGTATTTGTATATGTGTATGTTTATATATATTTGCCTGGATTTGTGAAATTGTATCAATACCCATTTGTAAAATACCTAAAATACTTTTTCAACCTCTAAACCCCTTGACAGCCCCTGGAATCTGCCACCTGAAACCTTTTTACCACTTCATGACAACTTTCAGTTAGGATACCTATAATGACCTTTCCTTGTATGCTGCTTTACTCTTTGGGTATATTTTCTTTATAAAAAGAAATTAGTTCCTTGATTTCCTTCTCCAGGTGTTCAAATTTTAGTCCCTATTTTGCTAAATTTCTTTGAAAAAATTACACTACTCAGTTTTTCACAATGGACAGTTATTCACAGTTTAGTATCTCTTTTACTTGTTCTAATTTATGAAAGAAAATTTAATAGACAATAAAATATAATCTCTGTGAAGAGTAATAAGACAAATATATGAAAATTACTTTAAAGCTTGTTTTTCATAGATATTGACCTACTGGTACAAGAGTAAAACCTGCATTAGATGATGGGCTGCAAGCTTCTCCATAACCTGGTGTCCAGTAATAATGCCTTTTAAGGCCATTGGAGACTTCTGCAAGGTACACGTGTCCATCCACCACAAATGGCTCCACATCTGTATTGTCTGATTTTAGACGGCCCATGTGAATTAAATCTGAATATGCCTAGGATTTTTAAGAAAAACTGTATCATTAAGAAAATAGTTTATTCATTTTACAGTGCTTAAACAAATTTCAACATTCAAATTAGATGTGATAATTTATAGTTTAAAATAAAATATTCTGAATAACACTGCTGAATTTTAATATTTTCCAGGCATTATAGTTTTTATTCATTTAATTCCACACAATGTAATTACAAACTTGCAAAACTTATTTCTACGTTTTAACATTATTAGGCATGTTTTGTTGTTTCATGACTCCCAGAGATAACAATTCTATGTATTACCAATTTTGTGAACCAAAGGTCTCATGGTCAAAATTTTCAAGTCCTAAGGTGACTGACTCATAAATGAGGATGGAGTGCTGTTGTATATGCCCTTGAAGATCCGATGACAGCCAGGGATCCATTTTTCAGAAAAATAAACAATCACAGATTTTGGCATACAACTATATGGAGTTCATGGACCCCCTGAAGGTAATCTACAGATTTAGGCTTAGAGAGACCATTCCCATAGTATTAGATGCTGGCCTGGCTGGCCACTAATTATTTCTTCATTGTAGAATTTTCTTTGTATATCTCTTATGGATCATTGATATCTACATAAAAGTGTCGTACAAACATGTTAAACTAGTTTATCAGTAAGGTTGCGATTATAGAGAAAGGCAGAAATTAGACAGTAAAAGATTCAAAAGTCTAGCTGCTTTCTGCTGTAGCTTGTCATTAGTAATTCCAACTCAGCCTCTAGTGTGTAGAATGTGGATATGATGTTTTTCTGAAATCAAGGATTTTTTTTAATAGTGTACATTTTATTAGCCTTTTTAGTGATAGAATTCTGGTTAGTCTTTTGGCAATTTTTGAGAATTCTAACATCTTATATATATATATATATTTTTTTGGCTGCCTTGGGTCTTTGTTGCTGCGCGTGGGCTCAGTAGTTGTGGCTCGCGGGCTCTACAGCACACGGGCTCAGTACCTGTGGCACACGGGCTTAGCTACTCCGCGGCATGTGGGATCTTCCCGGACCAGGGCTCAAACCCGTGTCCCCTGCATTGGCAGGTGGACCCTTAACCACTGTGCCACCAGGGAAGTCCCCTAACATCTTATTTTTCTTTCTCTTCTTTCCAAATGAAAACTATTTGTTACTATGCTTTTTGTGTGTGTTGAAAGTAGTATCAAGGGTTCTCTGTATTTACATAAGCAGCACACCAAATATTTTGACAGCTTTTACTATATCTCTCCAAATTCTGTGTCTTGGTTTAATTATTGGGTAGCAGATTGGAGATTGTGCCACAGCAAATTTAAAATAAATCAACAATTGTAATTTAAAAAAACTTAACTTTGGAGAAATTGGGACTGTGTAATTCAGTGATATTTATACTAATATGTAGTACTTGATATCTTTTCCTATTTCAACCACAAAACTTTCCAGTAGCTAATTTTTAGGACTTAACATTAAAATTTATCAAAACTGCAGTGTCTCGTTACACTTTGTAATCATGTCTAAGGCATCTGTATATAACATCTGACGTTATAGGGAAAACCCCAGAAAAAGCCTCAGTGAAGAAAAAAACTTACCACACGTGTAGCTTCATCAAATTTGTTTCCCCAAATGTAGATATTAGAGAGTGTGGGATTTGTTTTCATTGATTGTGAAAGTGCAACAAGTCCTTCTCCCTCTATCTTGTTGCTTACCACTGACAACCTATGGAAAACCAAAAAGTAATAACCCTGGAAACCAACAGTTCCACAAAGAGAATGCGTAAGCTAGCAACAGCATTTATTACACACATTTTATTGTGTTAAGTCTTAGCATTAAATACATTTAATGTATAATCAAAATATTGACCTAATAATTCCTAAAATCCAAGAAACTTAATTTCCTAATTGGATACTTCATGTACCTAAGTAGAGCTACCTACATTTTGGAAATAAACAGTCTATTGTTTTCTATTTATTATTCAGTAAAGGTTTGGGGTGGATTACAGATATATTTTTCAAGATAAAGTCATCCAAGTAATATTTTCTTCTTTGATTCATTCTTATTTTAGAGTCTTGATCATATTGAATGATTATAATTTTTCTGTTAGAATTCAGGATAAAATAATAAGAATTTTCTCATTAATTTTAAGCAGTCCTAACTAGAATCAATCTAATTTTTAAAAGACATTACTTTTGAAAAATAGAAGAAATTGAAATGTTTCCTGTAACTTAATATGTCAGTTTAGAAACTGAGTTTTCATATTTCACCATGAATCTTAAGAGGTAAGAGGTTTAAGGTTAGTATTCTAAAAAATTTAAGTTTTTCTGTTATTTTGGTTAAATATAAAACCATACTAACGCTTTAAGAGTCCTGTTGTGTGAAGCAAGAGCGTCACTGAGATAGTTTGCTCCTGCATTTTCTATTCTGTTAAAAGAAAGATCTATTACTTCCAGGGTAGTATTGCTTTTCAGTACATCGGCCAAACACACCATTCCATCCTGAGTTATTTTATTGCTGGGAAAGGAAAAATATGTAGTTATATTTGGAAATATGAAGTATTCTTTTATTCATAGAGATAGCATGCTTGAAAACTTATATAGTAATAAGTACTTTCTATTTTAGTTAAGATTTATTTTAATCGCTCAATTTCCAAAAAAGTTAATAAAAATTTGCCATAAAATGTTGCTTCTATTCTGGTTTACATATTTAAATTGCTCTCAAGTTATTATATCGGTATAAGCCGAATAAATACTAAGGCTCAAGATAAAAAGTTGACAACAATGGTTGCATTTTCTAATTTTGGAATTAGTGTCTAACAAAGAATTTTATCTACAGTGAATATTTACAGAGATTATTCCCATGATTTAACTCCTGAATTAATATATAAGTTATCAACTTACCAGCTTACATCAAGGTAGCGTAGGGTTCTGTTCAGATACAGTGCATCACATAACTGTTTCATACCACAGTTTTTTATGTCATGCTTACACATGTGTAGTTCAACAAGGCACTGATTTTCTTTCAACATGTGGCCTAGATGAACTGTGGACTCTTCCTAAAAATAGATAGTCTTTTTTCTAGAATATAATTTTGAAGCAGTACATGTTTATTCCAAACATGCAAAGTTATTTAAATTAGCTTTTTAAAAAGATTTTATCAGTTAAGACTATTAGTCTACTATTTGCAATTTGTTTGGCATGGCTTTTTAAAACAATCATTTTGCCACAAATATCTTTACTGTCTTAGAAACAGGCAGCAGGCACTTGTAAAGTGCAGTGACTAAGTGATTTAAGAGAGGCTGGTTAAAAAAATCATTACTAAAAAAGCAACAATCATCTCAGCAGGAAAAAAAAAAATCAAAATAATTGGTCCCATGATTGAGCATGAGGGAGTTCCCTGGTGGTCCAGTGGTTAGGACTCAGAGCTTTCACTGCTGGAGCTCAGGTTCAGTCCCTGGTCAGGGAACTGAGATCCCACAAGCTGCACGGTGTGGCCAAAAAAAAAAAAAAAAAAAAAAATTGAGCATGAAAACCCCTTTACTGCTGTCCTCTCAAGACAAGGTGTTCTTGCCCCTTACATACGTTTCTAAACTTTGCTCTTGATCGCCACTCTTTTGTAGTTTTTAGACAAAATACAAAGACATTGCCCATCATGATTCTATTTTTAAAATACACTCACCCTGTGATATATCCAGTTCCCCTTGGAAAGTCATCCCAAATTTATAAATATGGTTTACTCTTGTTTTCTGGTAACTGGAAGACTTCCTTCCTTCCTTTCCTTCCTTCCCTTCCTTCCTTCCTTCCTCCCTCCCTCCCTTCCTCCCTTCCTTCTTCCCTCCCTCCCTTCCTTCTTCCCTCCCTCCCTCCCTTCCTCCCCTCCTTCCTTCCTTCCTTCCTTCTTCCCTCCCTCCGCTGCTTCCAGACAAAAGGTATGTAACCTCAGTGAGGATCTGAACACCAAGTACTTTAAATTTTTAACAGAATCAAAGCACGTCTTAAAATAAATGGGCCAAAGTATTTTATGATAAGAAGTCCTGATGCATTATTGCTGTTTTTATAAGTTTTATAGTCACTGGAAATGCTGACCATGGATAGCCATATATGCTCGAATTATCTAAAAGTACTCTGAGAAAAAATAAAAGTTAAATAAAATCACATAGCAATAGCAGATTGTACATGAGCTTTATAATAAAACTGTCCAAATGCTAGCTTTACCTTGTACTAACTTTATCACTTTGGGCAAATTATGTCATCTAGCTGAGTCCCAGTTCCCTTTTCTATATAAAATAGGTAAAATTTTACTTCCCTCACAGAAGTAAATAAATTAACAAAAGTACCTGGCACAAAATTAGTGTTCTATAGAAAACCACAAAGCATTTATTATTGTTCAATATTCTATAATATGGTATCTGATTTAAGTTATTGCTTTGACACTGAAAATACATATCCAGAGGGAAGCTGAAGTCTGAAATCTTAAATGAAAACTGACCATTTAGGAGGTCCAGTATTGGTCTGCATAGTGCCTGGAACAGAGGACATACTCAATACAGATATGATGTATCCCTTGACTGCATTTTTAGGTCAAGAAACTTGAAAGAGGGACCATCCTTATTAAGAAAGGGAACTAGTATCAAAAATAGTAAAGGGTTTTTGTTTTTTGGGTTTTTTTTTTTTTTAGCTCCACTCACTGAGTTTGTGGCTTAGTTTGGCCTAGGGTGGCACCTAGCATCAGCGTTTTTCCAAGCTCCCCAGATAATGAACAGTAAAACCCTTAAATGAAACAGGTTTGCCGGCTTGTATTTGGGAACAGCAAGTATGAGGAAGCACAAGAGGAGTCTACTCCACAACCATTTAAGAGACTAGTACTGTCAGGGATAGAAGGGGGCGGCTGCCTGGGAGAGGAACAGAAAGCAGGCTAGTCTAGCTGACTGCCCAGAAGCACCAGGCTAAGAGCAAGGTCCGGGGCCTGAGAAAGAGCCCTGGGCTTTTTTGTTTGTTTTTTTTTTTTAATTTATGTTTTGGCTGTGTTGGGTCTCCGTTGCTGCGCGCGGGCTTTCAATAACTATTCTCAGATGGATTTAGGAGTAATGACGCCACTCAACATTTAAAAGCGGAATTGTGCTTCTAATGCAATTTCATATAGTTTAACATACTTCCGCAGGGCTTTAATCCGGAAAATTTTGATTCAGCCTTCAAATCTCTTAACATGTCCTCAGTCTGAGACGCTTCCCTGCCACCTCTCATCCCCCTGCACTGATTTCTCTGTCTTTTCTCCTGCTCCCAAGGCACCCTGAGCATATCACTCTCCAGACTTGTGGATCTCCCTCCGTGTGGACTGAAAAAAAGCTCTTTGAAAACGAGGGCTGTGTGCTTTGACACTATCCCTGGCACCAGCATTGTTTCTTGTTTAGGGTTGCATTCCAATATTTACTGAGTGAAGGATCAAAAATGAAGCAATTTACTGAATGCTTACTTTGAGCCAGGTATTTTGCTGGTCTTTAAAGTAGGTTCTTCTATTTGTGGATTCTGGTTGTCTTTTTGAGGTTAAATTTGTAAACATGAAGCAATTAACATGATGTAAAATTCCAAAATTTTTCATACAGGAAAGTACAGAGATAATTCAAAGGGAGAGATCTATGTAGACAACGAATGCAAAATATACTTACAAATATGAAAAATATTTTTAAAATATGGTTAATTCTCAATTACTCATACTAATGGGGAACAGTGAAGTAGCTGATTTAAAGACCAAAGTCCTGGGCTTCCCTGGTGGCGCAGTGGTTGAGAGTCTGCCTGCCAATGCAGGGGACGTGGGTTCGGGCCCTGGGCTCGGAAGATCCCACATGCCGCGGAGCGGCTAGGCCCGTGAGCCACAACTACTGAGCCTGCGCGTCTGGAGCCTGTGCTCCGCAACAAGAGAGGCCACGATAGTGAGAGGCCCGCGCACCGCGATGAAGAGTGGCCCCCGCTTGCCGCAACTAGAGAAAGCCCTCGCACAGAAACGAAGACCCAACACAGCCAAAAATAAATAAATTAAAAAAAAAAAAACACAAAACAAAAAATGATGTATTAAAACACGTTTATTAAAAAAAAAAAAAAAGACCAAAGTCCTTGAACTTTTTCTTTTAGTAGATACTCTGTTTTTGTTTAGACCAATAGTAAAACGAGTTCTTATTCCCTAGCATTTTGCTGATAAGAGAGGAGAGCCACCTAAAAGAATGTTAAGGGGCAAGAAGCCTTGAGAGTTGGAACCATGTTTTTACCGTCTTTCTGTCTCTAGCGTGCAGCTTACCTGACGCACCAAGTCCAGACCTCCCAGACTGCTATTCATATGCAATTTGCCGTTATTGCTCAGGATTTCAAAAATGTAAATGGTTCATCACATCAGTGTAACAAGAACAAACAAATCACAAAACAGTTCACACTGGGCTCTTATAATCCTCCAGCCTTTAAAACTTTAATCATTTATGCTTTCATCTTAAAGTCCTCTGCCCCTCACAGGTTTACTCACTGAGAATGAGTTTATAAGAAAAATAGACAACATGTTTACTGTTTAAATAAGCAACATCTAAAACCATATTTATAAAACTCTTACCGAGAATTTAAAATTTTCCTTTCAAGTTTTTCTTTGTAAACAGTAGTTTACAGTTCTAAAAATACAATGCATTCATGAATCTTGACATAACCTTCAGTAAGTAGTACCTTCGTTTTATTCACATGTAGCCTTATTAACTGCTCACTTTGAATACATACCTGTTCACCATACAGTATAGGTCGGTTTAGGTTTAATCCCTTAATTGTTTGGTTTTGAGTTAGGACTGTAGCGAATGCTATCACACTCTGCATTCCCTAAAAACAGGTAAGTTCATTAAGGAAACTGACAAAGTATATAAATTAACCTCCCTAATATTTCAAGATCAGTAATCTGGATTCTGACAAATCAAAATTGTAGGTTGATCCTTCAATGGTAGGTTGATCAAATTCAGAAATGAATTGTTACTGTGTTATTTTCTCTCTGCCCTAAAATCTATAACATACATGGGGAGTTTCTTAAGGTTTCAGTATCCATTTCCTCCGATGTTTACCTCTAGGTTTGCTCCTAAGCCCTCAAGGTTCTACATGATGCACAGAAATACAGACACACAAGTGGATCCCACCTAGGGCTCTATACTACATATAGTGTATATCCTTAATGCAAGCTTTCTTTTACATTCATACTAGTACTTTAAGTGTGTGTTTGTGGCAGGAAAGGGTTACTAATCACATTTTTCACTGCTCCCACAGGCCTCCCTCTACCTTATTGGAAGGGCCTAGTCCTCTGCCATCTCTGTGATGCACACACATCTAGTTGTTACGCCAGAAAACCTGGGCTTTCTTCCACTTCACCAGTCCTCTTACTCTATCAGTTGATCAGCAAGTCTTACAGATTCTGCCTCCAAAAGATGTTTCAAATTTGTCCATCTCTGTAGCTACCACCCCAACGCCAGTCCTCATGACCCACCTGAATTACTGCAGAAACTGCCTAAGTGGTCAGTGGGCTTCCTCTCACCACCCTCTAATTCCCCACAGAGAAACAAGAGTGATCTTTTACAAGCACCAATCATATCATGTCACCCCTCAACTTAAAGCCTTTCCATAATTTGCATTTAACTCCCTTTGTGTAGCTACTCTGGCTTTGTAGTTCTCAGACTCAGTATTTCATCATTCATGTACTCCCCTCATGATTTTTGCCATATCTGAGTATCAGTTTTACTATTTACCTAATACTTTTCCATTAAATCAACTCACTTTTTCCTTTATATTTATTTTAAAACTGTGTCACTACCATAAATGGAAAGCCACAATCCCTTGAAATAAATAGAAAGCATTTGTAAAAACAAATACGTATTAAAATTACCTCAAATTATGTCAGTCAGTATGCTACCCATACCACACTTGGGGAAGCACTATCTTAGAGTCTGTGTGTTCTGGACCCCCTGCCTGGAATGTTCTGCCATGGACCCTCCTCAAGGGAGCTCTTTCTCATCCTTCACAACTCCTAAGTATGACCTCCTCAGGTCTTCGGGTAACCATCCTATCATGCCTATTACCTTCTGCCCATTATCAGAGTACTTTGCCAACTTTGTAGCACTTTTCTCTAATTTACTGATGTTTTCCTAACTAAAATATAACCTTTATAAGGGCAGAGACCATATCTGATGCACTCTTATATCCTTAGAGTCTAGAATTGTGACTGGTATGTGTAGACAATACACAGTTGACCCTTAAAGGGTCAAGGATCAACTGTGTACCTTGGTATCCATGGAGTCAAACAACCTTGAATCCTGTAGCAACTGTAATATTTACTATTGAAAAAAATCTGCATATAACTGGACCCCAGCAGTTCAACCCATGTTATCAAGAGTCAACTGTATATTGAATTAATGCTTTCCCAAGACCATACTGGCTGCATCTACCCCCTTCTTAAGCTTTAGAGCCTACTACCCCAAAGAGCCTCCTTGGCCCATCTTACTGTTTTCCTGTCCCAGTAATTTTGCATTAACCTATTAACAATAGGTTCCTAACAGTAGGCCTGAAGGTTTGAAGGCATGCTTGAGAAAATGAAGCCTAGAATTTGAAGACATGCAAAACAGACAGACTTCTCATTATCAGTCCAGATGAAGGCTCAGAGCAGCTCTTAGCATAACCTTAGGTTTTATGCTATAACATAACTACTCACTGCAAAATGTTTCCATAAGTAAAAAATTTATATTAGACGAATGAAGTAGTATTTGTTTAATTAAAAGGAACGTAATCTTCTTCTTTAGAAAATCCCATACAAGTTAAGAAGGGTAACAGATGGAAGTTTAGGAATATTTTTATTACACTGGATAGTCTTCCATAATATTATTTATTATAATCTGATGCTTATTTAAAAAAAATATTTTCTCTGATATTAGACCTTAGAGACAAGCTTAATCATTCGTAAACTGTCATTTAGCTGGTCTCTGACACTTCTCTATGCTAGTTTCCAGGGAGAATGATCCAATATCTGAGTGACTATCTCATACCCAATTTAACTCACCAGATCACAGTCACCCACATCTAATTTCTCTAAGGATGAATTAATTTGTAGCATCGCAGCAAAAAACATTCCACCCTTATTTTCAATCTTGTTTCCAGTCATTCTTAGGTGCTTCAGAGTTGTATTCTTCTGGAAAGGAAAAGAGGCAAAACTTGGTTAAAATTTTAACCCACAGAATTCTCTTTAGATTACATGAGTTAGGAGACTATATTACTATTTGCAGACTCATCAGTTTTTCATGGAGATAGAAGATATATTCCTTAAAGGTAACATTCAATTTCCCATAACAGATAAAAATCTAGTTTAATAGTTTAGTAGAAAGAATGCCCAGGAAATAGATACCAAAATAATGACCAGTAAATGAAGCAGATTTTAATAACTTTCCTTTCATTAGAAAATCTATAAATTTATCTTCTAAGAAAATTACACCACCTTTTAAAATTGAGATGAAATTCACATAACACAAAATTAACTATTTTAAAATGTACAATTTGGGACTTCCCTGGCGGTCCAGTGGTTAGAACTCCATGCTCTCGCTGCCGAGGGCCTGGGATCAATCCCTGGTTGGGGAGCTAAGATCCCGCAAGCCGCACGGTGCAGGAAAAAAAATAAGCAAGAAAATGTACAATTCACTGGATTTTACTACATTCGCAGTGTTGTGCAGCCATCACCTCTAGCTAATTCCAAACCATTTTTATCACCCCTAAAGGAGACCCTGTACCCATTAAGCAATCACTTCACATTCCCCCGTATCATTTTGAAAGTGATACAATTTCTCAGACATTTGCGAAGTTTAATTCCTTCTCTTATTTCATTTCTTTTGATAAATCTTTCACAAAATTACAGACATTTCATTGTCCTAGTGAATAAATATTTGGACATATAAGTGCAAATAATTATCTTTAAAATTAAGTCAAACCCCTCTAAGAGTGGGAAGAAGGCAAGGATGTCTACTCTCACCACTTCTATTTGACATTGTACTGGAGGGTCTAGATAGGACAATTAGGCAAGAAAAAGAAACAAAAAGGGCATCCAGGTTGGAAATGAAGTAAAACTCTTGTTTGCATACGACATGATCTTATATGTGGAAAATTCTAAGGAATCCACCAAAAAAACCCAAACCAAAACAAAACAAAAGCTGTTAGAACTAATAAATGGGGAATTCCCTGGCGGTCCAGTGGTTAGGGCTCCGTGTTCTCACTGCTGAGGGCCCAGGTTCAATCCCTGGTCGGGGAACTAAGATCCCACATGCAGTGCAGTGTGACCAAAAATAAATAAATATTAAAAAAAAATAAAATAAAAACAACCTAAGTAAATGGAAATACATCCCATGTTCCTGGATCAGAAGACTTAAGAGAGCACTATTCCCCAAATTGATCTAAATATTTAAAGCAATCCCTCTCAAAATCCCAGTTGCATTTTTTGCAGAAATTGATAAACTGATCTTAAAATTCATGTGGAAATGCAAGGGACCCAGAAGAACCAACACAATCTTGAAAAAAGAACAAAGAGGACTCACTTCTTGACTTTAAAACTTACTACAAAACTACAGTAGTCGAGATATTGTGAGACTGGCCTAAGGATAGACATATAGATTAAAAGAATAGAATGGAGAGTACAGAAATAAACCCTCACATTTATAATCAACTGACTTTCAACAAGGAGGTCAAAATTAATGGGGAAAGAACAGTCTTAACAAAAGGTGTTGGGTCAAATGGATATCCACATGAAAAAGAATGAAATTAGACTCCTACTTCACCTCATATATAAAAATTAACTCAAAATGTGTCAGAGAACTAAATGAAAGAGCCAAAACAAAAAGCTGTTAGAAGAAAATGTAAGTGTAAATCTTCATGACTTTGGATTAGGCAAAGTCATGAAGTTATAGCCGTCTTAGATACATCACAAAAAGCCCGAACAACAAAAGAAAAAATAGATTAAATGAACTTTATCAAAATTTTAAAATTTTGTGCTTCAAAAGACACCACTAAGGAAGTTAAAGGCAACCTACAGAATGTGCAAAAATATTTGCAAATCATGTATCTAATAAGGGACTCCAGAAAGGGCAAAAGATTTGAACAGATAGTTCTCCAAAGAAGATATACACATGACTAATTAGCATATAAAAAGATATTCAACATCTTTATTCATTAGGGAAATGCACATCAAAACCACAAAACCTCTTCATACCCACTAGGATAGCTCAAATCAAAAAGACAATAACAAGTACTGGTGAGGATATGGAGAAATCAGAACACCAATACATTGTTGGTGGAATTGTTAAAAGGGACAGCCACTTTGGAAAACAGTTTGGCAGTCACTCAAAATGTTAAACAGAGTTTCCAAGTGAACCAGCAATTTCACTCCTAGGTATGTACCCTAGAAAACTGAAAACATACATGCACAGAAAAATGTGTGCAAATATTCATAGCAGCATTATACATTATAGACAAAAAGTGGAAACCCAACTGTCCATTAACTAATGGATGAACAAAATGTGATATTTCCAAACAATGGAATATTACTTGGCAATAAAAAGAAATGAAGCATGTTACAACATGGATAAAATTTGAAAGCATTAAGCCAGTCACTAAAGGCCACATACTGTACGATTCCATTTCTAAATGGCCAGAATAGGCAATCTACAGGTAGAAAGTAGATGTGACTGCCAGGTGCTGGAGAGTGAGAGAGAAAAGCACAGAGAGGGATTACTAACGGGTACAGGGCTTCTTTTTGGGGGAAAAATGTTCTAAAAACAGTGATAGTGGTGATGGTCACATAACTGTGAATATAACTGACTGTTGAACAACACAGGGGTTAGGGGCGATGACCCTCTGTGCAGTTGAAAATGACTTTAACTTTACATTTGGCCCTCTGTATCCGAGGTCCTGCATCCTCAGATTCAACTGACTGTGGATTGTGTAGTACTGCAGCATGTATTTAGTGAAAGAAATCTACATATGAGTGGACCCATACAGTTCAAACCTGTGCTGTTCAAGGGTCCACTGTATTCAATATACTAAAAAACCACTGAATTGAACACTTACAAAGGGTAAATTTTGTATATGTGAATTATATCTTAATAAAGCTCTTTATTTTTTTATTCTCTATTTTTTTAACTGAAGTATAGTTGATTTACAATGTTGTGCTAATTTCTGCTGTACAGCAAAGTGACTCAGTTATACACATATATACAGTCTTTTTTTATATTTTCCATTATGGTTTATCCATAAAGCTGTTTATTTTTAAAAACGAGTTCAAAAGTGCTCATGTAATGTCCAGATTTTAATAAATTGAAGTGAAATAAAAAATATACATTCGTACAATATTAAAATAAGTTGACATTAACATTTGTTTCTGTTGGTTCCAAGCTAAAACTAAAGAAGTTAAAATTCCCAAATAAAATGTTAGTTTGAGGTATATGAATGCTTACATGTAGTGCTTTAGCAATCAGTTCTCCACCTTCAGGCCCAATGTCATTAAACATAAGGTTTAAGTAAATGAGATTATGTTGTTTCTAAAATAAGGAGAGAAAAGAAGCTATTACATGTGTATTATTAGAAATCAATAATATATAAGAGCTGCTTTTTAAGTAAAAGTGTTTACCTCCAAAAAGATTCTTTATAACCAGGAAATTTCAAGGTCCAGCAAAAGAAAGGACCATTAAGGAAAAAAATCAACATGATCATTTAAACAAATATAATGGCAATATAAAGAAAAGAACTATATTCATTTTTGATCAATGATTCAAAGTATGGATGTGCTTTATGTACTTAACCATAGTGTATAAGTTTGCAAAAGATGACTCAGGAGGCTCTAGGTACCAGCTCTACTGAGACCAAATACACAAATGGGTTTTTTGTTTGTTTGTTTGTTTGTTTTTTAAACATCTTTATTGGAGTATAATTGCTTTACAATGGTGTGTTAGTTTCTGCTTTATAACAAAGTGAATCAGTTATACATATACATATGTTCCCATATCTCTTCCCTCTTGCATCTCCCTCCCTCCCACAAATGGGTTTTTAGTGTATTTCAAGTGTTATAAATATGGCACAGAGTCAGGACACTTGACATTTTGCAAAACTAGTGTTTTGTGTGTGTGTGATTAGACTAGGTGATTTCACTGTAAACAGAACTAAGAATATTTTGATGATGATGCTTTTGCAGCATTTTTATTTGTGGTTGATGAAAATAACTTGGTTACTTCATTTTTTTTTTTTTTAATCTTCACTCTGTCCTTACATTGTGTGCCATTTCATGGACATGAGAATTTTAAGATCATTTTAAGCTCATTATAAGCACTTGTAGCAGATGAGAATGGAACAAATAGGAAATTAAAAAGCCAATTTAAGGGAAGAATAAAAAATGATATATGCTGCTTTAAACATTTTATTTTAACTGAAAATACAGACATACATACGTATGTGCCAATCTTCTGAGGTTGAAACAAAGCCTTTTCTTTAACGACACCTATTCTGATTGGTGGACCACACTGTCTTTCTTAAATAAAATGCAACCATAAAACAGCATTTCAGCTTGGGTATCTCCAAAGTGAAGTCTGCAATAAAGGGTTAGCTTAGCAGGCTAGGGGTGCTGAAACCCTGCACGTTCCACAGAAAGGGCTGGTTCTTAACTGGGTCCTGGGAGAAAAAAAAAATGAACCAAGAACATTCTGTAGTAAAATAATACCTGAAGCAGTTTTGCAGCATAGGATGCGCCAACATCACTTATGAGGTTATATCTAACATCCAAACCTGAAGAACACAGATGAATAGAAGCTGATATTCCTTCTAATGAATACTTAAAATCAGGAAAATGAAAGCAGGAAGGAATGATTCTTAAGGAGACATACCATTAATATATGGATTATTCTTTAAAATTCTGCAAAGAATCCAAAAATCTTCACCTGTTACTCTTTCTACTGGCATTAAGTGACAGTTACCAGCAACATTTAACGTGATTCCTACCAATCTGTTAAAATATAAAAAATCCAGTAAAGAAATAAAAGTATTTTTCCTTCATGTTTAGTAACATCATGGATAGCATTTACTGGAACCAAGTATGTACCACAATACAGATTTATATCAAGTAACTTAAAACTACTGAATATTCTACAGCTTTTGCAAAGCACTTTAACATATGCATAGTTTAATTTCTCAACCACAAGGAAACCAAAGTATTCCCACTTGACAAATAATGACATTGAAGACTTCAATGATTTGCATAAATAAACCCAGCTCACAGGAGTTAAGGACAAATCTGGAACCCAGACTTGGAGAATGCTGGTCTAGTCCTTTTTCAGTAAACTCCACTACCTCCAAGACCTAACCATGTCGATCATCTATGCTGAATCAAAAAGTATGTCCACTTTATCAAGCATTTGCAAATGGCTTTCAAATCACTCAGTGTTCCAGGATTTTCACACAGATGCATATCAGTGAATGTTACTGATGTAATCAAGTATTTGTCTTCCTTACCCCTTTTCAATTTCTTCGTCCACTTCTTGGAGTATATGCAATATAAAAGGTTTAATTTCCTGGGACTTTTCCATACATAGCTCATAATAATATTCCTGTAGACCGCCAACAGGTTCTGCAGCTTTTGAAAAATAAATGCATTACCCTTCATCGCATATACATTATCCCAGGAGCCTCCCCCCCGCCAGAAAAAAATTAGACTTCTTTCAAAGATACAAATGTGTGTGTATAGAGTTGAGGGCAGGGTGAAGAAAAGGAGATGACGTTAAGAATACAGAAAGGGAAGAAAAATAAGAAGGAATGGGAGAGAAGAAAAATGCTGTTTGGAGAACTAGGGCCATAGAAGTACCCACTGAAGAGTGGGCAGACACTAACTTGGAAGTGACACAAAGGGAGAACTAACCTCTGTTATGTAACAGGCCTGGCAGCTGAGGAAAATGATGTCCAGAGAAATTACGTATTGTGCCTAAAATCATACAGCTAATAAGGGCAGAGTACAGAATCATACTGACTCCAAAGTCTCCTCCTACTCTGCTATAATGGGTTAGGGTGACTCAAGGTTGCTTATCATGGCTTCAAACAAAGACAATTTTATCATAGAGTCTAAACTCAAAAGGGATCTGAAAAATCACCAAGTCCAATAGGCTTCTTGGAGACCCTCTATACCATGCACGTTGATGGCATTTGAATACAGCTCTGTCTGTTCTTCCTAACACCAAGTTGAGGCCTAGCTCACAGAAGCTCTTCACCTACCCTGGCCTTCCAGTTCCTCTTTCTAAAGGTGATTTTCCCTGTCCAGTCCTTAATAAGGAAGACAGAAACAAAACAGGAGTTAAGAACTTGTTCCTCTGTTATACCTGCACTTTTCCTTAATGGTCTTATTATTTTCGATATTACTTTTCTTTTCTTTTTTTAAATTTTGCTTGTGGCCTTTTTTCAAGTTTATTTATTTTATTTATTTATTTTTGGCTGTGTTGGGTCTTCGTTTCTGTGCGAGGGCTTTCTCTAGTTGCGGCAAGCGGGGGCCACTCTTCATCGCGGTGCACGGGCCTCTCACCGTCGCGGCCTCTCTTGTTGCGGAGCACAGGCTCCAGACGCGCAGGCTCAGTAGTTGTGGCTCACGGGCCTAGTTGCTCCGCGGCATGTGGGATCCTCCCAGACCAGGGCTCAAACCCGCGTCCCCTGCATTGGCAGGCAGATTCTCAACCACTGCGCCACCAGGGAAGCCCTCGATATTACTTTTTTAAAAATTTTTATTGGAGTATAGTTGATTTACAATGTTGTGTTGGTTTCAGGTGTACAGCAAGGTCAATCAGTTATACATATATATATATCCACTCTTTTTAAGATTCTTTTCCCATATAGGTCATTACAGAGTATTGAGTAGAGTTCCCTGTGCTATACAGTAGGTCCTTATTAGTTATCCATTTTATATACAGTAATGTGTATATATCAATCCCAGTCTTCCAATTTATCCCTCCCCCCTCCCCTTTGCTATTACTCTAAAAGCACCCTTTTTGAGGCCCAGGCCTTCTTGGGTAGAAGGTATGCTGACACTTTTCTTAGAAGCACACACCACTGTCTGTATTTTCTGTCCTACCTTTTGGGTATGTCTCTTTAAGAGTCCATGCTCAGAGATCTCACTGCTCAATCAGCCTGAGGTCTTTAGGATCCAGCTTCTCTAAGTCTCTACATCCCAAAGATCTTATTTGCTGAGTGGATTTCTGCACTACATGAACTAAAGAGTTTGCTAAACAAATGTGCAAAACAATATTTAAGATGAGGAACATCATATTACACAAGTGAAAGCAGATAAACTTTTCTTATAGTTTTTTAAAATAAACTTTTAAAAAATAAATGTAGGGGACTTCCCTGGTGGTCCAGTAGTTAGGACTCTGTGCTTTCACTGCACTGCAGTGCAGCCCAAATAA